>NC_064641.1:76506761-76809261 GCF_023864345.2 Schistocerca serialis cubense | reverse complement strand
TTATATTGATCTTCTTTGTTGGGATAGTAATATCTATGTGTCTAGTTAAAATTTTTACAAATACTTCCCATTTGCTGTCAACTCCCCTTTCTCTATAAGCTGATTCCCAAGATTCTTGACCCAAAGTTTTCTTCACCAAGGTGATGTTGTATTCAGAGAATAATCTTCTATTCTCATATTTTTTGTTTTGTTTAAGTTTATCAAGACAACCAATCACTAATAATTGTCCTAGATGATCAGATATGTGCTCGTTTACAGTCTGCGCTGACACAACATTTTCATAATTGGTCATTACATGATCTATGGAACTGCTGCTTGACTCAGTTATTCTAGTGGGCACATGACCAAGTAGATCTTTAATATCATAGGATTGTATGCAGTCTTGTAAATCTTTGAATTCTTGGCTGTTGCTTAGTGTGTTTATATTAAAGTCTCCTAACATTATAATATTTACTGTATTGCCACCCTAGCTTAGCTTCCCCAATACACTATCCAGTGCTTCCAGGAAAACCTCGAGATTACCAGAAGGGGCTCGATATATACCTACCACAATAAGTGGGACGGATACAATCATTAACTTAATTATCACCGCTTCAAAATCTTTCTCAATACAATAATCATTAACCCATGATACATTTTCTACAGAACTTATTAGGTTACATTTCCCTACATAAGTAGCAACTCCCCCCTCCTTTATGTTCTGTTCTACAGAAAAACAATGTAAGATTATACTCCTCTAACTTATAATATTGAATATTATGGTTAGTTTTTTGATGCTCTGTAACCACGATTACATGTGGAGCTAGATCTGTAACTAAGGCCTCAAATACATTGATTTTGTTACCCAAGCCCTCAACATTATAATGTAAAAATGATACATTAGTACAATCATGAGAGGATATATCGTTGTCAAGGTTAATATTATCACACAAATTGAAAGTTTCTAAATTAGGAACACTGAGGGACTTTGTTCTCCTAAAAAATCAACAGTCTTGACATTGCAGTGAGGAATTATTTCCATTTGCTTGCTCTGCAGGCATATATAATTATCACTTCTGTCTTTCATGTGTACGACATCTGAGGTACAAGGTAGCAGATTTGAATTATTGTTTTTTGTTTCCTCAATAGCTCTGTTGATGTCAGTTGCTAGAGTATTCTTACCCAGACGATTAAGATGTAGTCCATGTACAGTGAAGCTGGTTCTTTGATAACGGTTAAGGTCCAGTAGTCTCACATTTTTTAACTTGGAGCAGAAATGTTTTAATTTTTTATTTTTAGATTGGATTTCTTGGTTCACACACGACCATACTAACTGAGAACTTTTTAGTGGTCATCTTTATACAGAAACAATCTCGAAGGATATAATGCATACCCTTGGCTAAGATTGCTATAGGTGTTAGTGAAAGAGGTGGTAGATAAAGAGTAATTAATGTAAGGCTTGAAGAGCAACAGGAGAACGTGCAGAATAGTACAAGTCAAAGTCTGCTTGAATGTAAAACGTAAGTTCAAATTGAACAATATGGATGGGAAGGTACGCTCAGTCTTCTGAAACTTGTAGCGTCTCAGTCAAACTCTCAGGCTCCTTTTAAATCTCAACTCTCTGTAGCACTAATCAGTCCACGAGAAAATGTCATTCAATCTTTCACTATAGACTCTGTTCATCATGAAGAAACTTCGGAGATGTGGGGTGAGTTGAACTATACACTAACAGACTAACCTTATTTGTGACCTATCAAGACAATAATTTCAGTAAGTTTTTTGGTATATCAGTAGCAGAAGCACAATTGTTTTATAAGCTGTGCCATGCCAAGAATATGATTAATTATTTATACAAGAGATGCTCAGAATCAACCATGTGTACAATCAGAAGTTTCAGAAATAATGTTAGTTCTTGAAAGAGCACATGCACAGAATGGAAGGGCAATTCTTGTGAAACCAGGTCTCCAATTCAGCAGTATTCATCACACAGAAGAAGACAGCAAACACATTATGCCTGTGGAGTTTAGTGACATTATGGATAATTCTCTGTACTGTCCTCAATACAAGGACTTCCCTTCCTCTTCTCCCAATAACTCTTATAGACATAAATATGAAGTAGTGCTACAAAGAATGTCAGAAACATAAGGTATATTTGTTTTAACTTGAGACAGCAAAAAAAAAAAAAAAAAAAAAAAAAAAAAAAAAAAAAAAAAAAAGTGTTATTTGGAAAACAAATGTTCTAGATGAAAAGTTAATATAACTAACGGGGCCAGAGGGGGAGGGGGGGGGGGGGGGGGGGAGAGGACATCTGACTGTGCTACAACTGGCCGACCTCTAACTACTTCTGCTGTATGGGCTGGGTCAACTTCATATTTTCAAATGGAACCCCCCACCCCCATTTTATAGGATATTCAGATTCTAAACCAATAAATATATATAGTTTACTCAAACCAGTGTTTCCCATTCGTGGTAGATGCCTAGTAATCAACAAATAACAAGTGTGTCTGCTTTTGCAATTAAGAAGCACACATTTGATTTTACATTTCATTTACAATGCAAATGTAAACTTTTGTGCAGATGTTACTTGAAGGTTGTACAGTGAAAATAATGTGGCTAGGCATTGACATTTCTGGCAAGTAAGCAACTTGTATAGTAATATAGTCTTCTGTTCCCTTTAAGGATGATTGTGGTGAGTCAACAAACCATTGGAATGCTTGATTTTGGTGGCCACCCTCAAACCCCGCCATAACAGTGACTGATTTAGGTGTGTGTTTCCATCCTACCACCGTAATTCTCGCACTGGGCACTGCACAATTACTGACAGAATACAAACCCAACCATTGTAATAATGTAAAATGTCTGTGAAGTGATAGTGAGAGGCACACCTGTCCTGGTTACTCACAAAATCGACCAGCCCAGTGGTTCGAGGCAAGGGGTGTCACAAAAATCGAACACCCCAATGGTGAAAGGCAAGGTGACTCACTGAAATCAAGCACCCCAATGGTGAGAGATGAGGGGAAACATCAAACAGAAAACTATTACATCAGCATTGTTGTTCCTGGAACATGCTAAAAGTAGTTTGTAACCAGAAACTGAAATGGCGAACCACATTGTACTGTACAGTCAAATTTGCAATTCTGAAGTAAATTTCAAATCTAAATATCACCCATAAGGACACAAAGGATGCAAACTGAAAACCGTATGTAGGTTTCGATATAGAATTCAAATATGCAATGAAAATGAGGTGTTCCCATTTGAAAATATAAAAGTTGACCCTGCCCATGCAGGAGGGTTAACTAGGAGGTGGCCAGTTGTAGCTCAGATGGATGTTCCTTTTACTAATATTAACTTTTTATCTAGAACATTTTTTTCATATGATGCATTGTTTTTGAGATATTGAGTTGCCTCAAGTTAAAACAAACTGAGAAAGAAAATGTCCCATTTGGCACTGAAATCTGACCATATGCCTATGAACTAATTTCTGATCCTCTGTAATGATTGAATCTAACTTTGATTTCTGTGGCCAAAAAGCTTGAACATATCATAAAATCTTCTTTAATTTACACTTGAGTCAAGTAAATTGCTGTTACAAATTATATGAACACAGTCATTCATAAAAAAATTTTATTCTTTTTGGTAAAGAAGCTGTATTTTGCGAATAACTTTCATTTTCTCACATAAGTTATTTTTATTATGCCATGTATTCAAGCTTAGAAACTACATGTAAATTACCTAACACAGTTGTTAGTAATTAATTCTCATTTTCAAACAATTCTATCCAATACATCCCTTAGGTTAGAGGATGTTTTGGTAATAGTGATCATATTGTTCCATCCACACCTGTCAGTTTGACTCTTTATGTTCCAGCTTTTTAACTGTATACCTTGGTTGTCATTATGGACAAGCATGTAAACTACTACAGAATCATGAAGAATGGCAATTAGTGTGAGAGATATCAGCATTGTTTTCATGTGGGATGTTGCAATACAACCTACATCTGGAATGGTGCTGAACACTTCTGGAGGTGCAGTGGCCAACATCCATACAATATTCATTGTCAATAGTTGGATAAATAAATAAAAACACTGTCACAACTGCTACACAATACTGGATAAAGAACAGCTTATCTTGAAACTTTGAGCTGATTTTATTGTAGTGCAAGAATATTTAGCAATTTTGTGAGCTCCAGTAAGCAGTGATAATGTTAGGGTTAGACTAGAAGATTGGATTACATTCAAGTCTTCCAAATCAGTGAAAGATGCTGCAAGTCTGATAGGGTTTTTTCATTCATTCATTAAGTTTCATAGATCCCATCAAAAACAAGAACCTTCAAGGATGTAGAAAGAGTGAAGGTACATATTAAAAAAGACAAATAAATCGTATAAACTCAATCTGCATACTGTATTAACAGTTAACTGTCACTGTATTAATTGGATCTGTTCTTGCTTATATTATCTAAATGCTAAATTGAGTAAATTAGAAAGGAAGCTGCTACTTTGACAAAAGTTGCTGTCTCCTCATTGTACTATATAGCTCCTGTAGCTGTCGATGCTGTTACTAGCTTAATTATTGGATTACAGTGGTATTTCCAAAAGTAATATTTTTCTACATCTGTAAATACTAAGTTCTATTTTCAGTACATAACTACTTATCGTACAGCTTTGTAAAAAACAATACTACATGTCACGTAGGTAACAAACTTTTCAATTCTTGAATCTAGACATTCAGAAAAATTTTCATAAATAGTGGCCAATGAGATATTTTTGTAATTTTGTTTTGAATTGCTAAGGATAGACAAGGAGGTAAAGTCTACATGAAAATTATTTGTGTGTCTTGTAATCTGACTGTGTAAATCATAGATCAAATTAAATTGACTATCGTTATCATCAATAAAAAGCATCAAGGAGTAAATGTATTTGGAACTGATGTAAGAATTCCAAGATTCTTATAAATGCTTCTGAAATATGTTCAGTGATCTACATTACACAATATTCTTACTACTCACTTTTTCTGCATAAACACATTATTTATTTTTGTACACTGCTCCAGAATATAATTCCATAAGACAACATGGATTGGATATATACAAAATAAGCCAACACTATTATATTTTGGTCAATGCAATGAGAGATGATTCTAAGAGCATAACATGCTGAACTCTAGCCATCTCCAATAGCTTCAAAGATTTGGGTATTAAGGACAAAAGCATAAGGCAGTGCAAGAAGTCCAGAAACAGTCCTATTGCACAGGGCATACAGTTTTATGGCGGAATTGTTTGCTGCTGTGAGACACAGTGTTTTCGCCATCCTGCAATCTCTTAGCATGGTTCTAGGACAAACTGATAAATCCAACCCAGTGTCGACTAGGTACTTCATGCCCCCACCCCTTCTGTCACATACAGACTCTGTGATATAGTACTGCATGCAGGGGCACCTAGGCTGGTCACAGCGGGCATTTGGGTGTGAGCAAGAGGCATGGCACTTGGTCACTTCATTGCCGAATTAGGTGTGGTACTATCAGACTCTGACATCAGCGGGGTACTGTGAAAATGGCTTCTGCTGTGTTACTGACTGTGTGAGCCACACCACTTGTCACCTCGTCTGCTGGCACTGGCAATGCCTGCTGCCCTCTTGGTGTGAGCGTGCCAACTGGTCGACCAGTGTGATGAGTGCTGCCACCAGGGTGGCCAATTTCTGATAAGGTGCTGCAGATCAGTGTTCATTGCTGGGGCTGTGGGAGGCTTGTGTTGCTGCAGAGTGAAGGTGGCTGGTGGGGGTAAGGGGCCATTGGCAGCTGCGGATGCCATGCTTGGCACCATTGCCAGCGCATCGTGCACCCTGACCACCAGTCCCAGCAGCTCCCAATTGCATGTTGATCTGCATCGTTGCTATGACTGCTTGCACCTGAGCAGGGAAGCTGCACACCCAGATAGCATGCAACAGTGAATCTGGGACCATATCTGACTGTGAAAGGCTCTGTAGGTGGTGCAGAAACAACAAAGGCCTCTGGTCACTGCATTCTTCTTGGCACAACAATTGCTGTGTTCACTGGCTACTTGGATGACAAAATTCAGTGTATCAACTCTTCGTTAAGCTGCTTGTGGGAGAACTTCATCATTGGGGCAGTTATTGTGTCCCGTACTTGGGCTGTGTGATTCTGGTCCAGGTGCCTAATGACATGTCCAAATTTTGCTAGTTCACATGTGATATTATTGCTTAGGAAAACCATCTCCACTTGGCTAAACCACATGAACGGGTCACGGGGCCGAAAGGGGGGCAAGCTAACCAACACACGCCCAGTGGTGGTTGCTGCACCAGCAGCAGCAGAGGGCAGCAGTGTGGTGCTGTTTTGCATATGCAAATTTTCATGGACTGGCTCTGGCTAGGCAGAGTCTGTGCATGTGGTTCGTGTCTGCAGCTCATTTTCCAGTAACTGATTAAATGCCAACAGCTCCTCTAGTGCTTTTGGAGATCCTCCGTGGTCACAATTATCCTACTGCTCTAAGTCCTCACACAAGAGTGGACACACTAAAATCATTGAGACACAAGCAAAGAAAATACACACAAAAGGAATAATGTTCAAGACCCAAATGTTGTCTGCATGGACTATGGGTGAGCACAGAAACACTCAAAAGTGAACCCACTTGCAATTCCTGGTCACTCATGCCAATTGAGTCTATCATCACGTGTTTTTGTCTACCAATAACCATGTCAAAGTCACCACTGAACTATGAAATGAGTGGTTTTTCCCACTTTCAGAACTGTCATACTGTGAGCTGTGCGAGACCTAGGTGAACAGCTCAACCACTGATCCCCGGAGGGTACACACTTCTCAGTGGTCAAACATGGAGTGCAGCCTAATGGTCACAGAAAGACAGTGAATGCACGACCAGCCGAGCATGCGAATGGCCTCCCATCTCAAGGGTATCATTTAATTTGTGGGCGTAAGAAACATGGTGAATGAGAGACAGCTGTCCAGCTTGTGTATGTGATGGTGGGGAGCATGTGTTGAGTTCAGTCCACATGGATTGCAGCCCATGAGATCAAAGAACAGTGTGGACATCTGTGTAATATCAGCTGCTATCTCACACTGCTGTCTGTCTTTATGTTCTGCATGCTTGTGGGTGGAGCATCATTGCCAAGCTTTGGCCTAATGGTACTTCTGTATGGGAGCAGGCAAATGTCGGCCCACTGGCTGTGTCATAAACAATTGCTGTGCTGCCATCTGCAGATGTGGAAATGGTTCCCACAACAAGTGACTAAGATGGTGTCTTTTTCCATTATTCGTAGACTGGTCACGGTTCCCAGAGACCTAAGTTCTGCAATTGTGTTCTGATTATCTCAAGTAAAAGATTTTGATGTTCAATGATAGCTACATTCTTTTATGATATTGGACGGTCGTGGGTGGAATACAAGCAGTGGAACAGATAAAGATAACCATTACTATGTTGGAGATGTTAAGTGGTGGTGAACATAAAATAAGAAAATGAACACAGTAACTCCTGCTTTCAGTCAGACCACATTTCTTGAACAGTGTTTCTGTGTTTGCGTTCTCTGAAGTAGAATGGAAGTTAATAAACTATTACATTCCAGTTGTTAGTGGACCTACCTGCTGTGTTACACATTCTCCGCTGGGTAAATGGTTATCTTTACTCATTCCACCACCCACATTCTTTATATTCAAATTCTGCTTAATATCCTTTCATATGACAAGTGACTAAGATGGTGTCTTCTTTTCATTATGCTTATAGTGGCCACAGTTCACAGAGACCTAAGTTCTGCCATTGTGCTCTGACTATATCAAGTATAAAATCTTGATTTTCAATGATAACAACATTCTTTTTATGATATTGGACAGTTGTGGGTGGAATACAAGCAATAGAATGGATACAGATAATCGTTGCCATATTGGAGATGTTGAGTGGTGGTGAACATAAAATAAGAAAATGTACACAGTAACGTAGGATAACTCCTGCTTCCAGTCGGCCCACAGTTCTTGAACAGTGTTTCTGTGTTTGCATCAACATGTTTGCATTCTCTGAAGTAGAACGGAAGTTAATAAACTATTACATTCCAGTTGTTGTTAGTGGACCTACCTGCTGTGTTATGCATTCTCTGCGGGGTAAATTGTTTTTACCCATTCCATCGACTGCATTCTTTATACTCAAATTCTGCTTGAGATCCTTTCATGTAGTGAGCTCCTCCAGTAATTCTGTCTTGTTTCATGAACATTATCCATTTGATATGTTACTGTAAGCTAAAAACTTCATAAAGAGCGAAATTAGTGTGAGCAGTGCAGTGCTTTATTGTGCGTTATTCAAGTGGAGGTAGTGCTACCCATCTTTTCCTCTAAGCTGAGAACTGGCACACCCAGCCATTTAGAAGAGGACACTCAATTTAATGTGGAATTACAACAACAATGCTACATGGTACACAAGGCCTGTAAATTCTGTACCGTGAAAGGGGGGGAGGGGGGGGGGGGGACATGTTGGTTTCAGAATTATATATCTACCCATATTAGTTTTCTTTTTGGTATTAATTATAAGGATTTGACTAAATTTATTTTCTTGTTTTATTCATAAATGTTTCAGTATAACTAAAGATAAGTTTGCTACTGAGATGACTATGTTATTGTCATGTTGTATTATGCTGTAAACATGAGTTTACTAAACAGTTGCAGTTCATGCAGTAAGTACCCCTAACAACACAGCTCGTAGCACATAAAGAAGATGACATGGTTGGTCATTTAAATATTGTGAGTAAAGTGGAATAAAAAACTTGGCCTAATGAAGCTTTAGCAGGAAGTTTATAGTTTTGCTGCTACAGGAACAATTATTTTTTACCTAGTGCACAGATAATTCTTTTTAATGTTTTCCTTCAATATTCTGCATAACGAATTCTTTACTTACTAAAGAGATTATAAGCTTATTTGGCATTTTGTGGCATTAGATCATCATGTATTTCGTATTATTGATGGCTCAGAACATTGAGAAATATTTCCAAAAGTCTATATCATACTTAGGCCTGATTTACTCATTAATAACTTAATGTCTCAAATTTCAGGTGCAGAAACAGCCCTAGAGAGATGTTACATAAAAAGCCATTTTCAGGACTTACAGCAGTTTCTTCCTGTATTTAGATGTGAAGAATGTGGGAAATCGTACAGGCATCAGAAAAGCTTATCAAGGCACAAGAGACTGGAATGTGGAAAGCAACCTTCATTCTTTTGTCCTAGTTGTTCTTATGTTACAAGCCAAAGATCTAATCTTCTGAGACATATACATTCTTTACATGCAAATAACTGAGTTTATACTACTTTATATTATGCAGCTGTATATGTATGTGTAAAAGAGAGCATGTTTATGTTCACATGTGCACACATTTGTGCTTGCAGTGTTTTCATTATTCAGTTATCAATTTTACAACATGTTAATGATAAAAAAAGTTTTTATGTGGAATAAGTGTCCATTATTTCAATATATGGGGTAAATCAGAACTTCACTGACAAACTTTCGGAGATTGTTCAGGGACACCTTATGAATATTTTGGAATAAAGGACCCAAAGTCTCCATCAGCTTGTTGCAGAGTAATAATGAAATTATGATTTATTCAATTTGTTACCACAATCCTGTAATACTGAATACCCAAAATGGAAAATACACAATACGGAGTAATGCAACAACCTCCAAATGTGAGGCAATTTCTGTCACAGTGGGATCAGCTCAGCATAGTGTGTTGTGTCCCTCTTCCACTACACTCAGTGAACCCATAATGTTGTTGTTGTTGTTGTTGTGGTCTTCAGTCCTGAGACTGGTTTGATGCAGCTCTCCATGCTACTCTATCCTGTGCAAGTTTCTTCATCTCCCAGTACCTACTGCAACCTACATCCTTCTGAATCTGCTTAGTGTATTCATCTCTTGGTCTCCCCCTATGATTTTTACCCTCCACGCTGCCCTCCAAAACTAAATTGGTGATCCCTTGATGCCTCAGAACATGTCCTACCAACCGATCCCTTCTTCTGGTCAAGTTGTGCCACAAACTTCTCTTCTCCCCAATCCTATTCAATACTTCATCATTAGTTATGTGATCTACCCATCTAATCTTCAGCATTCTTCTGTAGCACCACATTTCGAAAGCTTCTATTCTCTTCTTGTCCAAACTATTTACCGTCCATGTTTCACTTCCATACATGGCTACACTCCATACAAATACTTTCAGAAACGACTTCCTGACACTTAAATCTATACTCGATGTTAACAAATTTCTCTTCTTCAGAAACGCTTTCCTTGCCATTGCCAGTCTACATTTTATATCCTCTCTACTTCGTCCATCATCAGTTATTTTGCTCCCCAAATAGCAAAACTCCTTTACTACTTTAAGTGTCTCATTTCCTAATCTAATACCCTCAGCATCACCCGACTTAACTCGACTACATTCCATTATCCTCGTTTTGCTTTTGTTGATGTTCATCTTATATCCTCCCTTCAAGACACCATCCATTCCGTTCAACTGCTCTTCCAAGTCCTTTGCTGTCTCTGACAGAATTACAATGTCATCGGCGAACCTCAAAGTTTTTATTTCTTCTCCATGAATTTTAATACCTACTCCGAATTTTTCTTTTGTTTCCTTTACTGCTTGCTCAATATACAGATTGAACAACATCGGGGAGAGGCTACAACCCTGTCTTACTCCCTTCCCAACCACTGCTTCCCTTTCATGTCCCTCAACTCTTATAACTGCCATCTGGTTTCTGTACAAGTTGTAAATAGCCTTTCGCTCCCTGTATTTTACCCCTGCCAGCTTTAGAATTTGAAAGAGAGTATTCCAGTCAACATTGTCAAAAGCTTTCTCTAAGTCTACAAATGCTAGAAACGTAGGTTTGCCTTTCCTTAATCTTTCTTCTAAGATAAGTCGTAAGGTCAGTATTGCCTCACGTGTTCCAGTATTTCAACGGAATCCAAACTGATCTTCCCCGAGGTCGGCTTCTACTAGTTTTTCCATTCGTCTGTAAAGAATTCGTGTTAGTACTTTGCAGCTGTGGCTTATTAAACTGATGGTTCGGTAATTTTCACATCTGTCAACACCTGCTTTCTTTGGGATTGGAATTATTATATTCTTCTTGAAGTCTGAGGGTATTTCGCCTGTTTCGTACATCTTGCTCACCAGATGGTAGAGTTTTGTCAGGACTGGCTCTCCCAAGGCCATCAGTAGTTCCAATGGAATGTTGCCTACTCCGGGGGCCTTGTTTCGACTCAGGTCCTTCAGTGCTCTGTCAAACTCTTCACGCAGTATCGTATCTCCCATTTCATCTTCATCTACATCCTCTTCCACTTCCATAATATTGTCCTCAAGTGCATCGCCCTTGTATAGACCCTCTATATACTCCTTCCACCTTTCTGCTTTCCCTTCTTTGCTTAGAACTGGGTTTCCATCTAAGCTCTTGATGTTCATACTTGTGGTTCTCTTATCTCCAAAGGTCTCTTTAATTTTCCTGTAGGCAGTATCTATCTTACCCCTAGTGAGATAAGCCTCTACATCCTTACATTTGTCCTCTAGCCATCCCTGCTTAGCCATTTTGCACTTCCTGTCGATCTCATTTTTGAGATGTTTGTATTCCTTTTTGCCTGCTTCATTTACTGCATTTTTGTATTTTCTCCTTTCATCAATTAAATTCAATATTTCTTCTGTTACCCAAGGATTTCTACTAACCCTCTTCTTTTTACCTACTTGATCGTCTGCTGCCTTCACTACTTCATCCCTCAGAGCTACCCATTCTTCTTCTACTGTATTTCTTTCCCCCATTCCTTTCAATTGTTCCCTTATGCTCTCCCTGAAACTCTGTACAACCTCTGGTTCTTTCAGTTTATCCAGGTCCCATCTCCTTAAATTCCCACCTTTTTGCAGTTTCTTCAGTTTTAATCTACAAGTCATAACCAACAGATTGTGGTCAGAGTCCACATCTGCCCCTGGAAATGTCTTACAATTTAAAACCTGGTTCCTAAATCTCTGTCTTACCATTATATAATCTATCTGATACCTTTTAGTATCTCCAGGGTTCTTCCATGTATACAACCTTCTATCATGATTCTTAAACCAAGTGTTAGCTATGATTAAGTTGTGCTCTGTGCAAAATTCTATCAGGCGGCTTCCTCTTTCATTTCTTAGCCCCAATCCATATTCACCTACTACGTTTCCTTCTCTCCCTTTTCCTACACTCGAATTCCAGTCACCCATGACTATTAAATTTTCGTCTCCCTTCACAATCTGAATAATTTCTTTTATTTCATCATACATTTCTTCAATTTCTTCGTCATCTGCAGAGCTAGTTGGCATATAAACTTGTACTACTGTAGTAGGTGTGGGCTTCGTATCTATCTTGGCCACAATAATGCGTTCACTATGCTGTCTGTAGTAGCTTACCCGCATTCCGATTTTCCTATTCATTATTAAACCTACTCCTGCATTACCCCTATTCGACTTTGTGTTTATAACCCTGTAGTCACCTGACCAGAAGTCTTGTTCCTCCTGCCACCGAACTTCACTAATTCCCACTATATCTAATTTTAACCTATCCATTTCCCTTTTTAAATTTTCTAACCTACCTGCCCGATTAAGGGATCTGACATTCCACGCTCCGATCCATAGAACGCCAGTTTTCTTTCTCCTGATAACGACATCCTCTTGAGTAGTCCCCGCCCGGAGATCCGAATGGGGGACTATTTTACCTCCGGAATATTTTACCCAAGAGGACGCCATCATCATTTAATCATACAGTAAAGCTGCATGCCCTCGGGAAAAATAATGTATATTGGCCAAATCTTCAACAATAAACCTATCCATACTGCTTTATATCACTGTTAACATATAACTAACACTGCAGGTAACCAAACCGGAGACAGAATCATGCAGTACGGAATGCAAGCTTGAGGGCAAAGAGCCAAGCAGGCATTATTGTTGTCAGCAGCAAGTACTGTGACTGAATGGAACAAGCTCATTTCCAAACAAGAGACACAGTGCATACCATCAATATTTGCACTGTTGTGCACTGTTTTCAGTGCAATAGAGAAACAAAGCTAATTGCGGAAAGATGCCAAATGAAATGTGATTAACTCTGTAATGAGCCACCCTAAGACCATGGGTCCCCTGTACCAAAACATTCAGATGATATCCCTGAACAACATCTGAAACTTCGTCAGTGAAGTTTTGGTTCACCGTATTATAGGTAATATTATAGGTAGTTTTTGATTTAATAGAGATACTTTAAATAACTTTTTGTATTGTTATTAAGATTAGTTGCCATCATTAGAGTGTTAATATTGTTGCAGTTCATGTTACTTGACTCTTACTGAATGCAAACATTTGATGTAGTACAAATTGTTTAGATATGCAGAATTACTGTATGTGATGATGCAATAATATAAGCATTATTTGCAAACTGATCATGGATTGTTTTTATGGAGTAAATCGTACTATTCCATATAATACAATGTGTCATTGCTGTGTAAAAAGTATAGTATGCCACATTGAATAAAAATGCAGGAGTATAAAGATGATGAAAATAACAGCTGTGAAAATTTGACTAATGAAGATCAATGTTGTATTGTTATATCTAGAAACTGGTGTAAAGAAAGGGCACTCAGTAATAAGGGCATGTGTCATGAGACAAGCTACAAAAATCATTCACTATTTAGTCATTGAGTGTTCATGTTTTAAAAATTCCATGAGAGAGAAAGTAAGTCCCAAGAGCAACAGGCTCGTGGGGCTGAATTTTATTTGGTACCAGCAGGAAAATTTGGTTGAGAGAACTAAATGTCTTAGATTTTAAATCATTTTATAGAGAACTCTTCATGTAACTTGTCAGCAAAACCCACAACTTTGACTTATCTTTGATGGGCAAAACAAATGAAACTTTTCTTTGTAGGAAGATAACAACTTTCGGTATATTGTAAGGTACAGTTTGCATTCTGTAGGAGTTGATTGGGACTATAAAATGTTGACAGTAAAATATTTATTCTGCACAGTCATATTTGCAAACTGTCACAAATGATAACTAGTTTCTATCATTAATGAACATCTTCAGATCTAACAGTAATACAATCAAACATTAATAAGTATCTATTGAAATAGCTAATGTATATGAAAATATTTAAAACTGTACTTGGTTAATAACAAGTTGGGAAATTCAAACTTTCTTCTTCCCTCCTTCTCTCTCTCTCTCTCTCTCTCTCTCTCTCCCCCCCCCCCCCCCCCCCCCTCCTCTCGCTCTCTCTTTTTTTAAAAAAAGAGCACACACTGATTAATTGTAAAATAAAAGGAACAGTACTACAGCTGTACAGCACGTCTGTAATAACATTCAGTCATTTTACTAATCCCATTCTGCAGTTTACAGATCTATGTGTCATGGATGATGGATAGGGACGGTGGGGAGAGTGGGACGAGGCTGAAAGTAGAAAGGGAAGTGGTATTAAAATGTAACAAAGACATTGTCTAAAACATATGTTTCACAAATATTATGAAAACAAAAGTTGCTACTCACCATATAGCAGAGATGCTGAATCACAGATAGTCACAACAACAAGACTGTCACAAATAAAGCTTTTGGTTAATAAGGCCTTTGTCAACTTTCCATTGTTTCACAAATATTTTAGACATGAAACCAATAAGGACATTACCAGTTGCTAAACTTACTCTGCTTGATGATAAATTTTACCATTAAAAGTATAATAATCATAATCTGAAGATGAAAACAAACAGTTTGTAATCAACATTTAACAATTTTCATTGGGTGCATTATCCAAATAGCTTAACAGTTTTAAACTAATTTTAGCACATTTTTTAGGCAATATCTTTCTTACATTTTAATAGTTTCTTAGCCACTATCCCTCTCAGCCCCCCCTTCCCCCTCCCCCCAACCATTATCCATGACACATGGATCTGCATGACACAGAGTGGGATTAGTAAAACTATGGATACCACTGAATGTTATTACAAGTCTGCTATAGAACTCTTCCTGTTATTTTACAGCTAATGGCTGTTCTTTTACAGACAATGTGTTATCCATTGTCATTTGTTTGTTGGGAAAACCAGTAGCAGAAGAAATTTGTAAAGCTTTGAAACCTTACATGGAAGCTAAAGCATTCCAGTAGTTAATTATAAAAAACAATACAAGGACTGAAGGTAACCACTCATCATATAGTTGAAACATTGAGTGGTTGGCAGACTTGTAAACAAGACCGAAATTGTTGCTGACTTTTCAGGCAATGTCCTTCATCAGAGCTATTTAATACCTAACACATACGAGCGTAAGGTAACCACTTATCATATAATTGAGGCATTGAGTGGTTGACAAACTTGTAAACAAGACTGAAAATTTTGCAGAGTTTTCACGTAATATCCTTGATCAGAGCTATTTAATGCCAAACACATACATGCATCACACATCCAACACCCACATACTTGTCTGTAGTGTCATATGAAAATAGATATCCTTCTAGTTGATGAATATGTATGAGAGGAAATGGCTACCTCAAGGCCTATATCAGGATGTGTGATCTATCTTAGGTCACTTAAACATCAGTCAATAGAACTGAGTTTGGTCTCTTAATAACAAGTTATAAGTCATGTTGGAAAACAGAAATAGACCTCTTATTTCCAAGGACAGTGCTTTAACATAAAACTTATCAAGTGTGCCTTGTAACTTACAATTCCAGTAGAGTGAGATACCTTAACTCTAAAGGCCTGCTGATAACCACGGCCTACTTCATGATACTTTTTATTGCTTCTTCTTTCTTCTAACCTCCTTCTGTCATCAAGTTGGATTCCATTCTGCCAGTTTTGCTATAACTTAAATTCTGTTGCTGCTCTTTCTTATGGTTCTGTCACTTTACTTTCATCCATTCCAAAGCCTGTGTGTAGTCTGGCTTTCTTCCTTACTCAATAAATATTTCTTGTCAGTTCTGTTCACAGCACACCAGAGCATCAGAATGCAAACTTATTGCAAATCATTTTTATTATGTTTCAGAACTATTTACTTACAATTGCACTGCCATATTATTTATGATTTTTCTATTTTTTTTTAAAAATTGTGGTAAAATCTAGAATCGCTCTTGAAACATAATTTCATGAGCATTTAATGTAAATGTATTTATCTTTTTTTGAAACAACGTTTTTTTCAAATTTCTTATATTAATATTATTTTTATGCTTTGTTTGCCCTCTACTCTTCCAATGCCTTTACTGCTTTGTATTCTGATAGTTCACACCTGAATGAGTGCAATTAAGTTTGTTTATTTATTTGTCTTTATTCATCCAAGGATCGTCTGTCAAAGATACAGGAACTGCCAAGGCAATACAGTGGCAATCAATAGCTCAAAATATACACCCACATAGAATAGATAATATGCTCTATGGGGATAAGAGAGGTGGTCTGTGAGTATTGCACAGGTGATTGACCATGGCCCTGATTGAGGAACTATTCCAGCATTTGCCTAAATGATTTAGGAAAACCAAGGGAAAGCCAAATGAGGATGGCTAGACATGTTCCTCAATTTGCATACAATTTGTTTCAAGTAACATATTATGACACAGTGTTTTGTTCTTCATCACCACACACCCTAAAAACACATGTTGATGACTCCTGGACTGTGAAGATGCTGCTGTGCCCTGTGCACAAAATCCAGTCTGTTGAGAAAGCTGACTCTATGTGCGCACACATATTCAACTATGATCCTCAGTCCACATAAAAAACTGTGTCAGGACACCCCCCAACCCCCAGAGTGAAGTTTTGAGTGTTAAATTCAGAGAATGACAAGACATAACTATAGTGCATATTACATATAGACACATTATTTCCTTGTGAAAGCAGTAAACCATAATCATGTACTGAAATGCAACAGAGTGGGGGAGTTGTCCCTTATGATTGCTACCCACTACTCTGTGTTCTCTGAGTAATCTTTAATTGTGTAGTATACAATACTTATGAAGAACATTTTTAGCTGCCTTTCTAAATAGATGAATTTTAGTAATCTTGTGGCTTCAATTACCAGAGACTGCAGTCATGTGCGCATGAGTTACATTTGTGTGTGTGTGTGTCCTCTATTTTTGATAAAGACCTTGTTGGTGGAAATCTTATTTGTGACAGTCTTTTTGGTGTGCTTATCTGTAAATCAGCATCTCTGCTATATGGTGAGTGGCAACTTTCCTTTTCGTAATATTTTTAGTAATTGTTTTCATTTTCGTTGACAATTTATTATTCATTTTATTCCCTAATATAAAATGTTGTTTGAAGATTTTTTATGGGTAAATGTAAGTTCAAACTGACTTTTGTTCCATGATTATGTACACAGCTATTAATGAAACAATGGTTTTCCTGATATGCACCATAAACTGGTAGATGAAATCATTTGGTATAGTAAGGATGCCTAATTTTTAAGTAGTTCCTTACAATGAGCTCAATTAAAACTTCTAGTTATTATTCTTATTTCCCTTTTTTGCTGTTTAAAAACTGTCTCCATCTGCCAGAAAAGAATCTCATAACTAAGATATGAGTGTATGTAGGCACAGTATGTAACCACAAGACACTGGCTGTTACAGACCGATGCTAAAATGCTAAGAGCATAATGTACTGATGACATTATTTTTCCAGTATCTTTGTGTGTTCATTCCATGGTAAGACAATCAATGCTAATCCCTAAAAATTTTTTATTTGTTACACACTCCATGAATGTATCATCTACGCTTAATATGACAGAGTCATTTCCCGTCTTTACATTAAAGTGCGTACTGTTTGTTTTCTTTATGTTCAACATCAATTTATTACATACTGCCCAATTGTGAACATCCTTGAGGGTTTCATTTGCTTTCTCTAACAGGAGATCTGGCATTTTATCAGTGACTATGATGTTGTTGTTACCAGCAAGGAGAACTTTACCTTGTAGAATTCCTCATATTCTGTGATTGTGTAATTTTTCTGTGTTTATTTCATGTTTTCAGATTTTGTGAATAAACAGTCTTGAGAGTGGAATTTATGAATGGAATGGTAAACTTATTGCAGATAGATGGTGAGTTCTTATTGTCCATTTTAGCAGTGGTGTCCAGCAATAGTAAAAGAGTTGTATAAGACTAATTTTGAACTTTTCTTTTGAACAAATCTACTTATGTTCTAGAATGTCATTACCATATACAGTAATGTATCCTAGTTCACATCATAACAAACAGTTTTTGGGTCTCTAAAGTTAGGTATAATTATGAAAAAATTACTGTGTTATTATTTTCAGAAAAATGTATAACATGAATTTTGAAATGGTATTTCTGTTCACATATACAGGGTGGTCCATTGATAGTGATCAGGCCAAATATCTCACGAAATAAGCATCAAACGAAAAAACTACAATGAACAAAACTCATCTAGCTTGAAGGGGGAAACCAGATGGCACTATGGTTGGCCCACTAGATGGCACTGCCATAGTTCAAACGGATATCATCTGCGTTTTTTAAATAGGAACCCCCATTTTTTATTGCATAGTCGTGTAGTACCTAGAGAAATATGAATGTTTTAGTTGGACCACTTTTTTCGCTTTGTGATATATGGCGCTGTAATAGTCACAAATGTAACTTCATTCCACCAGTGCAGACAGTATTTGCTTCTTGATACATTACCCGTGTTAAAATGGACCATTTACCAATTGTGAAAAAGGTCAATATTGTGTTGATGTATGGCTATTATGATCAAAATGGCTAACGGGCGTGTGCTATGTATGCTGCTCAGTATCTTGGATGACTTCATCCAAGTGTCCGTCCAAGTGTCTGGACCGTTCGCCGGATAGTTACATTATTTAAGGAAACAGGAAGTGTTCAGCCACATGTGAAACATCAACCACAACCTGCAACAAATAATGATGCCCAAGTAGGTGTTTTAGCTGCTGTTGCAGCTAATCCGCACATCAGTAGCAGACAAATTGCGTGAGAATCGGGAATCTCAAAAATGTCGGTGTTGAGAATGCTACATCAACATTGATTGAACCTGTACCATATTTCTGTGCACCAGGAATTGCATGGCGACGACTTTGAACATGTGAGAGAAATTACGGGACGATGGCAGATTTTTTGCACGCATACTATTTAGCGAGGAAGTGTCATTCACCAACAGCGGTAACTTAAACAGGCATAACATGCACTAATGAGCAATGGAAAATCCATGATGGCTGCGACAAGTGGAACATCAGCAACCTGGGCAGGTTAATGTATGGTGCAGCATTATGGGAGGAAGGATAATTTGCCCCCGTTTTATTGATGGCAATCTAAATAGTGCAATGTATGCTGATTTCCTACGTAATGTTGTACCGATGTTACTACAAGATGTTTCACTGCATGACAGAATGGCGATGTACTTCCAACACAATGAATATCTGGCTCATAGTTCGAGTGCGGTTGAAGTGGAATTGAATAGCATATTTCATGACAGGTGGATTGGTCGTCGAAGCACCATACCATGGCCCGCACGTTCACCGGATCTAACATCTCGGATTTCTTTCTGTGGGGAAAGTTGAAGGATACTTGCTATCGTGATCCACTGACAATGCCTTACAACATGCGTCAGTGCATTGTCAATGCATGTGCGAACATTAAGGAAGGCGAACTACTCGCTGTTGAGAGGAATGTTGTTACACGTATTGCCAAATGCATTAATGTTCCTATTTTTAAAAAAATGCATTAGATATTCGTTTGAACTATGGCAGTGCCATCTAGCGGGCCAACCATAGTGCTATCTGGTTTCCCCCTGCAAGCTAGACAAGTTTTGTTCTTTGTAGTTTTTGTGTTTGACACTTATTTCGTGAGATATTTGGCCCGGTCACGATCAATGGACCACCCTGTAGACAATAATACATGTTTCTTTTCTGAGCCTTCTTTACGTTAGTTGAAGTGTATGTATAAGAACTCCTCCTATTAGTTGAGCACATTATATGACCATCACCTAGTTAGTCGCATATTAACGTTACTTTACAGATTTAAATAATAAAAAGCTTTTCAGAACTTGTGACCCCAAACATGCATATGTGTATGTGCTAACTACAGTATACAGTATATTTATTCAGCACCAGTTATTATGATTTGTCAATGTTTTTGTGTTACCATGCAGTCAAAATCTCCTTCTATCATTTAATTCTTCATTTTGCTTGTTGCTGCAACTTCAGGTACCAGTATGGGATAATATGCAGTTGCAGCACTGTATATGACCTTAAAAATAATTTATATTTGTGATGTAAGTATTTGATACACGCAGCGTAGACAATTAGTGGACAATATTTCCAAGATTTTTGTTATTTTTGTTTGCACTACACATAACATATTTGTCCCATTTTTATGTGACACCGTTAAGCTTGTCTCTGTATGAAATAAAACTTATAATATGTTAAATAATAGTAAATATAATTCTACAATTCCAGGTTCCACTTACTCAAGACCGTATTGGACAGACCGTGGTTCTTACCCATGTCAGGTGTGTGGTAAATCATATACCCATTATAGCAATTTATATCGACACACAACATTTGAGTGTGGCAAAGAACCACGATTTGCCTGCAGCAGGTGCCCATTTAAATCAAAGCAGAAAAACAATCTGAAAAATCATATGTTGTCTAGACATCGTAATGAGTTAACATACCCAAACGATTATTGCTGATCATATGCTGTTGACTACTGGAGTGTGACTGCATGTATGGAACAGAAATTTCATGTTTGTGTGTTGTTCAAGAACCCAAAAAACCTGAAAAATGATTGATAAATATTTTGTTAAAAATGTATGCAATTCGTGTAAAAATGTTGAATTTTATGGAAAATGTGTGTTATTGCACATACTCCTCTAGTAAAGAATTTTTTTGTTTGAAATGCATATATATCTTTGACACAGAGGATTTCAAATATTATATCACAAAAAACTGTGGATTGAGAAATTGTTATATTGCTCTTAACGTTACAACTAGAATTTAATGGAGAAAATTAGATTTCTAGTCTAGATTTGTGACATTTGTAGAGACAGTTAAATTGGTCCCACTCAGTTGAAGTCAGGATGACCATCCACTGTTTTTGGAAACAGAAACCGACATGTATCACTTAGCTTAACTTTTTGGAATGTTTTTTTTTTTTTCCCCAGAGATCTAACTAGTAAAAGAAGAAGCAAAAGAAGTAAACATGACTTTTCTGTACTGATGTGTAAATGGACATTCTTATATTGTGATGTTCCAGTGATATATTCTTTAGCTTCTTATTGTTAGGTGATATTTTGTGTTTGTTCTATATTTTATTGTCTTATTCTGGTAAAACCAATGAAAAGACACTATATTTATTAAATGTCACAACAGTTGAATAAAGAGGAATGAGACCTGAGAAATGCGGCATTACAATTTCATCTGTGTTACACTTTGTGATGTTACTGTTTGCTGGTACTTAAAACTAACTGTTTTTTTGGAAAAACAGAATGAAATTGGATTTATGGGTTGGAATACAAACAATGTAAGTAATTAGTAGTAATATTAGTACTATTAATAGAACCATGTGTGTGTGTGTGTGTGTGTGTGTGTGTGTGTGTGTGTGTGTGTCTGTATATATGGACATGCATGTGTTCAGTTGTGGGTGCCTATGCATGCAGATGCCCTCTTGTATGTACATATATGCTCTTTCTTATTAGTGTTGTAGCTCCAACAAAATGATATGCCCCCCAGATGTTTATGTTATTCTCCAAGAAAACTATCCATCAAGAATGATGTAAACATCATATATTGGTTGCATTGACACTAGTCGTGTCTGCGGAGAGTGGCATAAACTTCTGGATGCCATTCAAACACCTGCAACTACAGCACTAAAAGTTTTATTACATAATTTCTTGCCAGTCCTATAATAAAACTTACATCACTGGATTTCAAGCAGTGGAAACTCCACATAGGCATATCATTGATGTATGAAAAATAGATTGCTACTTACCATAAAGAAGACATGTTAAGTCGCAGTTTGGCACAGTTGAAAGACACTTACACAAAGCTCTTGGCTACAGCCTTCATCAGTAAAAGAGAAGCAGAGGGACACATACACCATTTATACACAAAAGCAGGTACACCTCACCCTAGATTTGTGTCATTTATAGAGGCAATGATTACTTGTATATATGAATGGTGTGTGTCTCTATGTTTCTCTTTTACTGATGAAGGCTGTGGCCCAAATCTTTTTGGAAGCGTCTTTTAATTGTGCCTGTCTGCAATTTAACATGTCTTCTTTATGGTATGTAGTTATCTATATTTTCATACATTGTTTATATCACTGAATTTGCTTTGTACAGACCTACTATTCTGGTAGGAAAAAATAGCATAATTCCACTTAAAAAAACAAAGCTGATGCCTGTATCTTAGGAAATGATGAAGTTGTGAAAATGAGAGTCGTTTTTCCTTGTGTGTTGGTTACTGTTCATTTAGATGAAAAGGGATTACAAATATCAACTTAATAAGTCAAAAGCAATTTAATGTGAAATATACATTAATCTGTAGCAATTCTCATAATTATCAATTTATCAATAGATGTAGATTGACACTAGTCTGATTTTATTGTTAATATAGTCTACATAAGCTGCATGCTGTGGCTAACTTCTGCTAATTAATACATAACTTGACTTGCTTCATGAACTTGAAAGCTCTGCTTCATGATGGAGTTTAGGGAACATGGTATGATGAGTGAATGGATGAATAAGATCGTGCTTATTAGAGGCAGTGTTTGTGTGGATTTGACGAGTATGAAGGAAGGAATCATCTACAGTCTTGGTGAAAGAACCATCTCTACAATATTTATTTTTGGAAACCTTGGAAACCCTAAATCAGACGCGACTAGATGGAGATTTAAATTCTTGCCTCCCCAAAAATGAGTCCAGAACCTTACTCAGTGTAACACCTCACTCAGCAATAATGAACAAAGCTTAACATTTTGCAGAATAGAATAATTGTCATATTAAAATGCAATTACATTATTGACCACCCTTATGCCATGGTTATGGATAAGGCTGTATATATCACAGTAGAAGTACACCACTAAACCAAATATTCACATTGTGATGTACACTAAAAGACCAGGATAACACAGTCTTGCTTGTATGTAGTAATACACACAGACATAGTGTAGAGCAATGATCCATCAATGGAAACTCTGCAAATTGCAGCAATATGAAAAACAAAGAAATTAAGTCTTCTGTAAAGTTAATCAGACAATGGAAAATCTAGGATGGAATGCAAGAATATTATGAGAAGGAAAATTCCTACTCACCATATAGCAGAGATGCTGAGTTACAGATAGGCACAACAAAAAGACTGTCACAATTAAACCTTTCAGCCGTTAAAGCCTTTGTCAATGATAGACAAGCATAACCACACACACACACACACACACACACACACACACACACACACACACCGGTTTCAGTTGCCTGAGACTGCAGTTGTGTGTGTAAGTTGCGTTTGCGTGCTTGTGCACATGTGTGTGTGTGTGTGTGTGTGTGTGTGTGTGTGTGTGTGTGTGTGTGTCTATCATTGACGAAGGCCTTTATGGCTGAAAGCTTTAATTGTGACAGTCTTTTTGTTGTGCCTATCTGTGACTCAGCATCTCCACTATATGGTGAGTAGCAACTTTCCTTCTCATAATACTGTAAAGTCAACCAGAACAGGTAAAAATTGTAAAATGCCTGGAATTACTGCCATGTACCACAAAACATCCAAAGAAAACCCAGATGCAAGAATAATACCAAGAACAACTCAAATTAATATTTATTTATGGTTGTAAAAGTGCCACTCATTCCAGAGGGTAGTAGTTGATATTTTCTCATTGTGCATTACTTGTTGTAATCATGCTTCATCAACTTTTGATCAAATAAGGTGAGATGATTTTTTAATTACTAATAAGATAAAAAAACGTTCATTTCTATTTAATAATGGACGTCCCAGATATGGAAACAGATTGTTGGATTGTGCAGATAATGTGAAAGCTATGCTTAGGTCATTTTTCTACACACTCATTTCAATGCTTAAATGAAACGTTTGCTATGCAAGGAAACAACAGAAATATTTTGTGTTGTAAATGTGCAATTACTGTAAGCTTGAATAACTCTCATATAAATAATGTATTGTGTGATGTGTGCAAGCTGTATTTTATTGTACACGTATACAACTATCATGTTATTCTTTGTTAGATTTATGCATACTTTACTCAAAATTTTCTGCTTTCATTTTTGTATATTGATAAGAGAATTACTCATCAAATCAGTGTCTGCTTTACTTTGTATCTATATTGTTTTGTAATGTGCATGTCTATCTACCATGTTGTTCTTTATTTCCTCTGTGCATCTTGTACTCAAAACTTTCTGCTTCATATGTGTTTAGTTATGAGTCTTCTTTTTATTAAATCAACATCTTTACATCATTGCTGAAACTGTTTAATGAAATGTATGTAATTAAATATGTATATTTAAGGCTGTAACTGCAATCTTTTCAACATCAAGACTTTGAATTGGCCATTATTGTACAATGTTGGTTCTATTTTTTGAGACCTTTTATTCAATTTACATGCCATTGTCAATTTCCTTAGCTTATTGAAAGTAATTATTGTAAGTAGAGTGCCTTTCACAATAATGTATACTCATAATGCAAAATTTAGGTATAGGAATTATGGAATGTTAAATTCTTTTCTTAAATTGTGTTACCTGTATTTACACTGTGTGCATCACTTTTGCAATGATTTTAATGTTTCTTGCTTTCCTTGCTTTTGACTGTGTGAAAGGAAACCTATAATGAGCTAAGTAACAGCACAATTGTACAATTTCAGGTTCTTCAGCTTCAAAAAACCATTGGACAGAGCGTGGTTTCTACCCATGTCAACTGTGTGGTAAATCGTACAGCTATTACAGTAATTTTTATCGACACACTACATTTGAGTGTGGTAAAGAACCACGATTCGCCTGCCCCAGATGCCCATACAAATCAAAGCGGAGAAGCAGCCTTAAACAACACTTTTTAGCTAGACACTATAGTGAGTTAACAGCACAAAATGAGAACTTCTGATGCTGTGCAGATGGTAAACTTGGAACTCTTCTTTTATCATGGTTCCTATTTGCTGAAACTTTTTGTTTTCTCAAATGAAGTGGGATCTGCCATGTATTTTGTTAAAAATGTGCACATTCTGTGTTTATTGATTGTTTGGCAAAAAAAAAGTTGTTTACATGTGATTTTTTTATGTTTATGTAATATTTACTTCCTTGACACAGAATTAATAAATATATAATACTGAAATAAAACTGTGAGTTAAGAGTTTGTTTCGGTCTTAAAGTTACAATACAAAACTATTATGGAGGAAGATGAAATTTTCAGTTCATATTTGCTCACCTAATGAGAGAATTTAATTGTTCCTGGTCACTTGAATTCAGGATGATTGCAAACTTTTCAGAAACTGAGACTAGCTGTTATTTTTCAGCTAAAATTTTGAGATGAGGTGTTATCTAGTGAACAATCTAGACACACAAGCACCACTGAGGTCAAGCAAGACTTCGTTTCATAGCAGTGAAAATGGATATTCTGGGGCTGTGATGCTCCAGTTAAATGTTCACATGTTACTTGCTGCAAGATTTTGTTTTGTTTCTTTATAGGAAACAAAATTTTCTCGCAATTTCCAGTGAAACAAGAAGGATGGTATCAACTTAAATACCACAAACATTTAGCAAAGTGGCATGTAAATAAAGAACACTTCTTAGCAGTTTTCTTTATTCTTTGCCATATTGTGCTTTTGTGTACGATTTTTAAATTTTTTTGTATGAAAGAGGAAAAAATAGTATACTGAGGCATTCACTGCTTTGCCATCTTGTACTTTTGTGAACTGATTTTTAAATTTTTTTGTATGAAAGGGGGAAAAATAGTATACTGAAGCATGCACTAAAATTAACCACATTTGGTGACGTAAATATTTGCAGTAGTCCTAATTATATAATGTATTTTATTGGAGAGTTAAAAAGATAACTATGCAACTTGAAATTCAAATAGATGTCTACCAGTTGCAAACTAATTAACAACATAGGACTAATTCATTCCTCTATTCATTCATTGTGTTTATACATCTCATGAAGAAGCAGAATGGAGAGTCCTCAAACACACAGAAAGGTGAAGCTTTCCATTTCTTTCAGTGTTTTTGTCCCTGCAGGAAAATTACACCATAACTTTGAGGAAATCTTAAAAACTGTGACGTGTGACATACTTTATGCCTCAGTTGATGAACATTAAAAATTTTGTAAGCAGTATTGGAAAGTACATTCATGCAGGTGCTGGGACCAGAAAACAGTGATTTTTATGATGATATCAGCATTCACAAAAATAAAAAACTAAATAAATAAATTCAAAAATTTATTTCCGAGATGGACATACTACACTGACTTAGCAAATGTCATGGGATAGTGGGGCACAGATGGTGCAGGTGTGTTGTATGCACATTACACGCCTTGTGTGCCAGCTACAGTTGTACAGAAGACCTCCTGAAAAGTGGTTGTGAAAGTGATTTGTGTAACATGCGGCATCATCGTGAGCTGACACCATTTAAAAAGGGTATGGTGGTTGGTGCCCGACAGATCTGAATTCTGATTTCGACAGTGGTGCAGGAATTTGGCTTCACACGTTCAACTGTGTTCATGGTGTATCTTGAATGGCTGAATGAGATCGTCACAGTCCATGGCTGAATGAACTCGTTGTGGTCCACAACTGATAAACTACCCACTATCCAGCCACCTTCTATGAATATGTCCAGCGACATCTGAGACAGATTGTCAATACTGACTAAAGGGCAACAATGCAACAAATAATGGCTCAACTCAATGCAGGACATGCTAGACACATCTCCCAGTAGATAATCAGCAGGAATAGGGGTTACACAGCTTATTGAGCCAGTGCCGCATGCGGGTGCCACAGTTAACCCAATGCCATTGGACACAGTGACTTGGCATAATCCATATCACTTCAGGCAGGGGGGTTACTTTCATAGTCTCAAATGTTATTGAATTTAGCGTATGTTAAAATTCAACAGTAAGTAAGAAGCACATATTTTTTTGTTTTCTCCAAAACAGTTCCTGCCCCGAGATACAGGCCTCTGAAGACGACACTGCGAACAACATTTTGAAGATGCGAATTTTGGAATAATTTTTTAAAATGCTGTATCTCTGCAACAGTTCTCGATATTTTGTTACAGTTTTTTTATTTGAAAGTCAATTGATTTATGATTATGATGGTATCCTCCATTTGGACATATCTGTAAAAGTTCTTTTACTGTCGCCTTTTGATTTTTTTTTTTTTTACAATTTACAGAAAAAAATTTTTTTCACTAATGCCAATCCAGAAAAGTTAATTTTTTATGTTGATTAGTACCATGTAGTACTATATTCTCAGTAAAGGAGACCTTCTGCTTTTAAGTTGGACATGTTTTATTTTTAAAAAATCATTTTTTTTTTTTAACTTTCAAGGGCGATGTATGTCTTCACTGAAGTTGTTTCTTACTAATTACTTTGTTACAATGTTTATTTCTATTGTCTCTGTTGCAGTTACTTCTTATTACTTTCTTTGTTGCAGTTATTTCCTTTCACTTTCATTGTTGCAACTATTTCTTACACTTGGTTGTAGTTTCCTATCAGTTTCTTTGTCAGGGTTTGCAGGTTTATGTATTGTAGTTGTTCAGCACTAATTTGTTTACTAAAGTGGTTTCTAAAAATCTGAGACCATCCAGTGAGTTCTGTGTTTTCATGAGGAATTTGTCAGTTGATACAGTTGCAGTGTGTTTTGTGAAAAGGACTGTTTGAAATGTCTTCTGACTGGGGCCACAGCAGAGTGAAGTGTGCTTACTGTTTGCATATCCATAAAAGAGTGATAAGACAAACAAAAAACAGACTTTATTCAGGTTGGGAATAAGTGTTCTCATTTGAAGACTCTGTTTCAAAGTGAAGATGTTTCCAGTAATGACTTTTTGTCTTCTAAATATTTTGACCAAATAACAAAATGATGGTATCTGAATAAGGTGACGCCTCCCTTGGTGAAGATGTTGCAGATTTTGCATCAACAGAGGAAGAATTAAATGCCCTGATCAGTCAAGTACAGAGGTAGTTGTTAGTCCTGATAAGAAACTGTGGTCAGTCAAGTCGAATCATAAGCTCTACGCATCAAGAAAGTGCAGAGAAATTACTAAAGCTATGGATAAATACACTAAAGAAAAACTGACCACACTCTTCAAAGTAGAAATTCCATCTTCAGAAGAAAATGAACCAAAGTACTCTTGCACCTCTTGCCAGGAATTTTTCACAAATATCAATTCAGCTGTTGAATATTGTGCATCATTCAGTGAAAAGACGCAAGATTTAACTATTATCCCAGAGACATTTTCAAAGAAAACAATTTTGAACCATATTGCATCAGTATCAAAGTTCATCGTAGACAAATCAAGAAATGTGAGGTCTGTAGAAGGAGTATTTGGAAGACCAGACCTCTTTTATGGTCATCCTGTAGAAGCAGCTCAAGTTCAAATAGTGCAGTCATTTTATCTGAAAGATAAACGGGACTGTTCTCGCCAAGTGCCAACAAAAAAAGACACTGTAACTGTAATAGTTGAAAGTCAAAACATTGTGAAAGAGAAGAGGTACATGACACACTGTATTAAAGAAGCTTTTGTAGTTTATAAGAGCAACTGTGCAACTTCACATATTGGAAGATCAAAATTTTATGACCTAATTGGGTAGTTCCACATCTACCTAGAGATGTCTGTTTACATGTGTACAGCGCGAATTTTGAACTTTTTGTGGTAATTTTAAAGAACTTACTGGAGCATGTGACATATGACACCTTGGTTGGGTGTGTGAAGTCATTAGTAGTCTGTAACATAAAGTGAGAGACTTGTTTGTTTCAAGAATATGGTGACTACCATGGAAAAGGAGGACTGTCCTTACAGACACTTGGCCTGGAAGAAGTAGCAGATAACTCTACAGAAATTACATATGAGACACGGGAGGAAAATAAATGAATTAAGAAAACTGTTGCCTTTGACAGTTTCCTTGATGAACTTTGTAAATGGTTGGTGAAAGCAGTAACACACCAGCATCTGAAGAAATTGCAACAACACATTGTACAAGTGAAAGGGTGTGTACAGGCTGAAGAACTATGTTTAGTGCTTCACTGTGATTTTGCTGAGAACTGGTCTCCAATTCTCGCACAAGAAGTACAATGGTATCATTGGAGTAATGACCAGGTTTCAGTTTTTAGGGGAGTGACATATTTTCAAAACAAGACCACAAATTTTTCAGTTATAAGTGATGACACAGGACGTGAATCAGCACATGCTCTGCTAGCAATGCACAAAATTCTTCACGTGCAAACAGGGACAGAGAAGATCATCATTATTTTTTATGGTGCTCCTAGTCATTTTAAAAATCATTACCAGCTGTTTGAATTCAGTAAGTCGCTTGTGCCAGCTGACTGGGTATACTGTGCTACTGGTCTCAGAAAGGAGCCTTGTGATGATGTAAGGAGGCCTGCTCAAGGACCATGCTATAAAACATAATGTTTCCAGACCAAATACAGGTGTGATTCAGAATGCTGAGCAGAAAAGAGAAGAATGGTCCAAACAAATTACTCCTGTGAAAGGAATTCAGAAGACACTTTTTTACTCAAAGTGATGGGCAAACTGTTATTGCACACACTTTAAAGAGCAAGAAAGAAGAAATTTCATTAGTTTGGCCAACACCTCAGAAACAGCAGGATAATATTCAGATTCACAACCTGAGAAGGGGGATGTTTGTGGCATGTGTGTATGACTGTGACTGGTGGATTGCAGAGATTATAAATACCAGTTATGAGCTAAACGGAATTGTAGTGAATTTTATGGTACCAGATGGACCAGCTGCTGGGTATAGGTTTCCAGCTGAAGGACAGCAACAATGTCGTCAGTGCTCACTTCCTGTTCATAATGTTTTGAAGATTGTAAGTGCTCCAGTTCCCATTGGTTCAACGGGAAGGCATCACCCTATATCAAAGGAAGATACTGAAGCAGTGGAACACATTTTTAGTTCATTGACTGGCTAATTTCAGTACAAAACAGAGTGCACAGGAGTTGTTTGGACCTTTCACATACATTTTAGAACCATTTAAAATGCTTGAAAAATGAGTCTCCTACTCTTCTTTCAGAACTAAAATTATGTTAAATAAGGTCAGTTTTGATTTTTATGAGCCTGTTAAGTGATAATGTGGCAATAAAACAGGTTTTATGTATGGCAAAAATTTCAATTGTTTATAAAACCTGTTCAACCTAAAAGTGGAAGTTCTCCTTTTCAGGGAATGTAGAGCTAATCAACAGAAAAAAATTCAAAATTTTATGGATTGGCATTTTTGACAAAAAAAATTCCATAAATTATAAGAAACATTCAAAACATTTCAGTAAAAGAACTTTGGCAGATAAGTCCAAATGGAGGATTTCTTTGTAATCATAAAGCAATTATCATTCAAATAAAAAAAACAACAAAGTATATAGAACTGTTCCAGAGATATAGCATTTAAAAATTTATTCCAAAATTCGCATCTTCAAAACAGTAGGCGCAGTGTCATAGTTGGAGGGCTGTATCTCATAGCAGAAATTTTTTTGGAGAAAACAAAAAAAATATGGGTTCCTTACTTAGTCCTTCATTTTAACGGATGCTAAATTCGGTAACATCTGAGACTATGAAGGTAAGTTTTTTTCTTAGTCTGCCTGAATTGATATGGAATATGCCACTTGCATTTGCCACCAATCACCAGAGATGGACACTGGAACAATGGTGTAATGTGATGTGGTCAGATGAATCACAATTTCAACTGCACTATACTGATGGTAGGTACCATCGCAGACCGCATGAATCGATGGATCCCACCTGCCGAGAAGGAATGGTCCAAGGTGGTGGTGGTGATGGTGATTCAAGAATATAAAGTGTTACCACATCCCTCCCATCTCACCCAGGAATGGTTCCAGGGACATGCGGGGGGGTCCAAAGATTGAGACGCCCATCTTGGAGCCCAGATTTGAACCCTACCGAGAGTATCTGAAATGTCATGGAACACAGACTCCATGCTATGGATCCTGCACCCACAAACAGACCAGAACTGGCTGCCGCACTGCAAGCAATTTGGTGTCAGCTGCTACCAGTGGAGAACCAGGGCCTGTAGGTTAAATTCCATGGCATCTCACAGCAGGCTGCAGAGCCAGAGTAGGCCCCAAGCGATATTAGGTGCCTATTCCGTGGCATTTGCTAAGTCATTGTAAAGTAAAGAAGTAAAGAGGATTCTCATTGTTAAGTATGCATTTATTGAGAACAATTTAACTACCTCATATTGTTATCCTATGCACAGTTATGGTGGAAATAATTTGTCTCTGCATTCCACGTATACAGTGTCAGGTGAGTGATTGTATTCTTTAGATAATTGTACTAATTTCATTGGTACCACAATTTACATCTACATCTACACTCCGCAAGCCACCTGACGGTGTGTGGCGGAGGGTACCTTGAGTACCTCTATCGGTTCTCCCTTCTATTCAAGTCTCGTGTTGTTCATGGAAAGAAAGATTGTCGGTATGCCTCTGTGTGGGCTCTAATCTCTCTGATTTTATCCTCATGGTCTCTTCGCGAAATATGTGTAGGAGGGAGGAATATACTGCTTGACTCTTTGGGGAAGGTATGTTCTTGCAACTTCAACAAAAGCCGGTACTGAGCTCTTGCAGAGTCTTCCACTGGAGTTTATCTATCATCTCTGTAATGCTTTCGCGATTACTAAATGATCCTGTAACGAAGCACGCTGCTCTCTGTTGGATCTTCTCTATCTCTTCTATCAACCCTATCTGGTACAGATCCCACATTGGTGAGCAGTATTCAAGCAGTAGGCAAACAAGTGTACTGTAACTTACTTCCTTTGTTTTTGGACTGCAATTCCTTAGGATTCTTCCATTGAACCTCAGTATGGCATCTGCTTTACCGATGATTAATTTTATACGGTCATTCCATTTTAAATCACTCCTAATGCCTACTCCCAGATAATTTATGGAATTAACTGCTTCCAGTTGCTGACCTGCTATAATGTAGCTAAATGGTAAAGGATCTTCTTTCTATGTATTTACAGCACGTTACACTCATCTATATTGAGATTCAATTGCCATTCCCTACACCATGCGTCAATTCATTGCAGATTCTCCTGCATTTCAGTACAATTTTCCATTGTTACAACCTCTTGATATACTGCAGCATCATCCGCAAAAAGCCTCAGTGAACTTCTGATGTTCTCCACAGGGTCATTTATATATACCGTGAATAGCAACGGTCCTATGACACCCCCTTGCGGCACACCTGAAATCACTCTTACTTCGAAAGACTTCTCTCCATTGAGAATGACATGCCGCGTTCTGTTATCTAGGAACTCTTCAATCCAATCACAAAATTGGTCTGATAGTCCATATGCTCTTACTTTGTTCATTAAACGACTGTGGGAAACTCTATCGGTTTCACACGATCGTCTTTTTCGAAACCCATGCTGATTCCTACAGAGTAGATTTCTAGTCTCCACAAAAGTCATTATACTCGAACATAGTAAGTGTTCCAAAATTCTACAACTGATCAACATTAGAGATATAGGTCTATAGTTCTGCACATCTGTTCGAAGTCCCTTCTTGAAAACGGGGATGACTTGTGCCCTTTTCCAATCTTTTGGAATGCTACACTCTTCTAGAGACCTACGGTACATCGCTCCAAGAAGGGGGCAAGTTCCTTCGCGTACTCTGTTTAAAATCGAACTGGTATCCCATCAGGTCCAGTGGCCTTTCCTCTTTTGAGTGATTTTAATTGTTTTTCTATCCCTCTGTCATCTGTGCGACAACCTAGAGAAGGAACTACAGTGCAGTCTTCCTCTGTGAAACAGCTTTGTAAAAAGACATTTAGTATTTCAGCCTTTAGTCTGTCATCCTCAGTACCATTTTGGTCACAGAGTGTCTGGACATATTGTTTTGATCCACCTACCGCTTTGACATAATACCAAAATTTCTTAGGATTTTCTGCCAAGCCAGTACATAGAACTTTACTTTCGAATCCGTTGAACGCCTCTTGCATAGCTCTCCTCACACTACATTTTGCTTCATGTAATTTTTGTCTGTCTGCAAGGCTTTGGCTATGTTTATGTTTGCTGTGAAGTTCCCTTTGCTTCCGCAGCAGTTTTCTAACTCGATTGTTGTACCACGGTGGCTCCTTTTGATCTCTTATGATCTTGTTTGGCACATACTCATCTAATGCATATTGTATGATGGCTTTGAACTTTGTCCACTGATCCTCAGCACTATCTGTACTTGAGATAAAACTTTTGTGTTGAGCTGTCAAGTACGCTGAAATCTGATTTTTGTCACTTTTGCTAAACAGAAAATTCTTCCTACCTTTTTTAATATTTGTATTTACGGATGAAATCACCAATGCTGTAACCGCTTTATGATCGCTGATTCTCTGCTCTGCATTAACTGTTTCAAATAGTTCGAGTCTGTTTGTCACCAGAAGGTCTAATATGTTGTCACCACGAGTTGGTTCTCTGTTTAACTGCTCAAGGTAGTTTTAAGATAATGCACTTAAAATTTCACTGGATTCTTTGTCCCTGCCACTCACTATAAATGTTTCAGTCTCCCAGTCTATATCTGGTAAATTAAAATCTCTACCCAAAACTATAACATGGTCGGGAAATTTACTCAAAATTTTCCTTCAGGTGTTCTGCCACAACAGCTGCTGAACCAGGGGGCCTATAGTGACGTCAAATTACCATGTTTGAGCCTGCTTTAACCGTGACCTTCACCCAAATTATTTCACATTTCAGATCTCCAGCAATTTCCTTCGATACTATTGCACTTTTTATCGCTATAAACACACCTCCCTCTTCACTGTCCGGCCTGTCTCTGCAGTATACATTCCAATCTGAGTTTAGAATTTCATTACTGTTTACATTTGGTTTCAGCCAACTTTCAGTCCCTAGTACTATGTGGGCATTGTGACCATTTATTAATGAGACCAGTTCTGGGACTTTTATATAGACGCTCCTGCAGTTTACTATTACCACATTAATATTGTCATTCCCTGTTGCGTGTTGCCTACTGCTACCTTGTCGCATCTCAGGAGGCATCTTGTCTGGCCTAGGGAGGGAATTCTCTAACCTAAAAAACCCACATGTGCACTCCACACGTACTCCGCTATCCTTGTAGCCACTTCCTGTGTGTAGTACACGCCTGACGTATTCATGGGGACCCTACATTTCTCCATCCAATAGCGTAGGCCGAGAAATTTGCACCCCAGATGTGCAGAATTGCTTGAGCCTCTGGTTTAAGCCTTCCACTCGGCTCCAAACCAGAGGACCACGATCAGTTCCGGGAAAGACACTACAAATAGCTCAAATTCCAGCCTGCGAGTCAGGCTTTCCACCTTCAAAAACTCAGCGAACCACATGTATGAACTGAGGATGACCTCTGAACCCAGATGGCAGGAGTTATTGGTGCCAACATGAGCAACAATCTGCAGTCGAGTGCACCCAGTGCTCTCTATTGCCGCCAGCAGGGCCTCCTCCACATCTCGGATGAGACTCCCCGGCAAGCAGACAGAGTGAACACTGGCCTTCTTCCCCGACCTTTCTGCTATTTCCCTAAGGGGCTCCATCACCCGCCTAACATTGGAGCTTCCAATCACTAATAAACCCCTCCCCCTGTGTGACTGCTCGGCCCTTGCTGAAGGAGTGGCCACATGTCCACTCACAGGCAGAGCGGATGATGCCACACGGCCAGCCTCCACATTGACCCTCAGCCTCGTGCGACACGAACGCCGTTGATCCCATCACTCCCCTTGGGAAGAGGGTGATCCAACCGCGCCTGGTACCCATGAAGATGTCTTGACAGCAGGGACTGTGGGTGAAGCATGTAATGCCTGGGGTGTACCATGCGACGCACCATACTCCCCACTGCCGCTCACTCCGAGGCAGCAGCCTGAAGACAGCTGACCGTGGCCATCAGCATGTTCAGCTGTTCGCGAACAGTGGCCAGCTCCTCCTGCATCTGTACACAGCAGTCACACATCCTATCCATCATGAGAAGTCAACAAAATACTGTAGAGAGTTAAGAAATAAACTTTTAACTAGACTGCTAATTCACTAACGTTGGCTGATAGCTGTCAAAAGTGTGGTTACTAGACACGTCTTGTTGGAAACAATAAAAATAATCGCTAACTGTCTCTGGACTGTATTCAAAACAAACACGAAATCTATGGAACACTATTACTAGAACTCGAAAATTAAAGCTTCCTAAAAGGAAAAACACACGGAAAAAGAAGTGAAAGTAAGAAAAACATAGTTAATACTTAAATTTACGTAGCTTGCTGCACAGGAGATGTGAAGCATATGGCAGTTACGACAACACTGGCAGTACTGGCACTACAGCTAACTAAAGGGAATTAAAAGAACAGGAAAAAGTGCTTTGAAATGGGCACCACTTGGTGGCCAACCTTCACTTTCCTATGGTTTTGCAGCTGTAGGCAGGGAGGCAAATTGTGAAGCAAAGTAAATGCAATAGTTTATTGTTTTAAAGCAGAGAATAGGTACTGCACTGCAGTCACTATTTGTGTCTCAAGAAACAACTTTTTCAGTCTGCATCAGAGTGTGCACTATTTTGAAAATTCTGTACATTTTAAAACTGTGTGCCACACTTTGGACGCAAACCTGGAATCCTGTCTTTTATGAAGTTTCAAACCTCCACACATTCTTCTGTGGAGTGAAATATTCATTTGGGAAACAACTAGTAGGCTGTTGCTAGGAAATTTCTCCATAGTACCCTTCCTTTCAGCAGTGTTAGTCCAGTGACATACGCAAGGGAAGTTCTGTGGAGTTTAGAAAGTTAAACAGAGATACTAGCAGAGTTGAAGCTGTGCAGCTGAGATGGCCTGGGTTGCTCAGCCAGTAAGAGGGTTGCTTGCAAAGGGCAGACTTGCAGGTCTTAATTCCAGTTCAGTACACAGTTTTAAATTGCTGATGTAATGGGGAGCAGTAGTATCAAGACATTTTGACTCTGAATTATGCATAGTAATTCTGGCATCCAACACACATCTGAAACCAGTTGGCTAAAATTGTGATTTGAAAAATAAAGATTTGAAAAATTTACAGTTCCAGTAAACTCAAAATTTCAAAAAATAAACTTTCAGTTCAGAAAGGATTTTTTTCTTAGAAGATAGTGAGGGAAACAATTGCCAAATTGAAACTTGTGTATGTGATGCCAACCAGACTGAAAACATTTGACAGTCACTCTAAAAGTTTTTGAGGAAGTAATGCATTATCTATTTCCTCGAAATACATCTTCATTTTTTTACAGTATTTTCACTCAAGCTGTCACATTTATTCGTTTATTTTTACGGTTATATAAGATTCCAAAATAAACCACTTCTTGTTTTGTTGCAGTCCACATTTAAGTCATTGGATTTGCTTAATGCTGTCTCGAACATTCCATCACCTATCCACAATTTTCCCTTCTCTTCTGCTCTCAATCTTTTTCCTTCCATCTTTGGAACTTTTTTACCTTGGTAAGCTTGCGGCATCTTCATTTTTTTTTTAAACATTTTGTGCTAGTCTCATTTTATTGCTTGTTTACATCAATTTCTTCTAGATCAGTGGTTCTCAAAGCGTGTGCCAGGGTGCAGTGGTGCACCCTAGAACATTTATGGGTGTGCCCTGTAATATTTTAGGAAAACATATGGCCAAATGTAAGTGAACTTATAGCTACTCAAAATTACCCATTTCACAACAGGAATAATACAGAATGAGTCCTTAAGTTTTGTCGAATAGCTCAGTTTGGTTTAGGAAATAAGGTGGCTTATTCTCCTTGTAGTATCAACAGTATTTGAAACATTTCATGCCAACTGTCTTCTCTCTTCCATTGCTACTAATCTTAGCTATCTATTAGTAGCAGCTGTTTGGGAACTGGGCAAAGGTATTTCAGAATAATGAGTGATGATAAAGCCATTGCTGGCCCATCAAGGTCATGCTTCACACCACTGAGAAGTGTAAGGAATTATAGGGAAAATGTTAATTCACAGTGGGGTGAGAAAAATAATTATTCAGATGGCAGAATTCTGGGGTTTGGAGAAAGAGAATAGTCAGATAATTGTCACATTGCTACAATCATAATAATATGTAATGTGGGAGTGATTAATTCATTTAATAATGAATGTAACTGTATTTATAAATGTAACACTTATCCGTGGTAAAGTTTGGTGTTGACAGCACAGTAACTTATTTGATAAATTGTAAAAAAATTGCTGTCCAACACTGCAACCATGGACTGCAAGTTTCTTACAACATAATGCTTCATGGTCTTTCAATGCCTCAAATGCCATATCCTTGCACTAGAACTGCATTACAAAAGTCTTACCTTAATTTCACAAGTTTTGATAGAAAGAACCCGCTTTTAGCAAACCCTTTCTACTTTGTGTGTAAAATATAACTGTCTTAGTCATTGATTGGTACCAGGCTAACAGGCATCCTTGGATGACAAGCAGTGGTCGTGAAATTTCCTAACCATCCCCCCTCTCTGCACCCATCACCCTATAGGTGCCGTGCAAATTATTTTTGCACATCTCATACCACGAACTCTCTCCATAACCTAATGGTACGACATTTGCGTCGCTCTTAAAGTTTGTAAATAAATATTGAGTTAATCCAAAATGTTGTCAAGCGTTAATGGATTTATGGTCAGATCCAAACATTCAGAATCAGGAGAAAACGGTGAAAAAATATTTGATGACTGACAGATTTTTCTGACGGGAACTCTTACGGATCGTGTCTTGCTTTTGTTTCAATGTTGATTTGCCTATGGACGTTTTTCTTTAATGATGGTAGCCGAGCTGAAATTGAGCCTTGTGCGCTATGCATGTGATCACAACTTGTCCATAGAATTCGGAAGGTTTCGCATACTTCCCAGTGATTGCGAACCTATTCCACCTAACTCCGAGTGGTGCTGCAACAGCACTTAGGAAGTGAATTGCATATTATTATTATTATTGGCCATTATAACCTATTTAGGTACCACGACATTGTATCAAAAAATTATAAATAACATCTGCAACCAATCATACTATAATAATATTTTATTGAAAATGTGTAACCTTCTATTGTCAATAAAATATTATTGAAAAGAAACACTGAGAGAGGAAATTATCTGTGATAGCTGCTTATTGTTTGACCTCATGCTGTCCGTGACTAAAGGAGTTTCATTTCATGTTCTTTGCTACAGATGAGTAGCACATGGGAACATGATCGCCATTGTTCATGAAGCCTTGCTACTTTTGAGCGTCATTACCACTGCAATTTAGTGATCCAGCTGATTGGTGACAGAAGCTTCCGGCAAGGTTAATGGAACTTGAAAATTATTGTTGGCAACACTGTTAACCCATGGTAGCACAACAATCCAGGCCCAGAAGGAAAACACGTTTCCATTGTTCTGCACTTGACGTTATCGCAGTGCTCTCAGGTGACATGTCAGTGAGGTGGTGTTAGCGTATGGGGGCTCGTTTTTTGTGTACAGCGTACTGCTTATTTTCAAAGCACTAGAAGTGAATCTTATATGTAGAATACAATAGAATAAAATGGACAAATTTCTGAAAAACAAGCATGCCATTGGAGAATCCGATTCTGGAAGTGAACAAACACTAAGTTCAAGTAAAAAAGCAAAACGACGTGCTACTCGTAAGCACAATGAGAGCTACGTAAGCTGTGGTTTCACTTGGACTGGAAGTAGAGATTGTCTTTTCCCACTATTTACAGGGCTATTACAAATGATTGAAGCGATTTCATAAATTCACTGTAGCTCCATTCATTGACATATGGTCATGACACACTACAGATACGTAGAAAAACTCATAAAGTTTTGTTCGGCTGAAGCCGCACTTCAGGTTTCTGCCGCCAGAGCGCTTGAGAGTGCAGTGAGACAAAATGGCGACAGGAGCCGAGAAAGCGTATGTCATGCTTGAAATGCACTCACATCAGTCAGTCATAACAGTGCAATGACACTTCAGGACGAAGTTCAACAAAGATGCACCAACTGCTAACTCCATTCGGTGATGGTATGCGCAGTTTAAAGCTTCTGGATGCCTCTGTAAGGGGAAATCAACGGGTCGGCCTGCAGTGAGCGAAGAAACAGTTAAACGCGTGCGGGCAAGTTTCACGCGTAGCCCGCGGAAGTCGACGAATAAAGCAAGCAGGGAGCTAAACGTACCACAACCGACGGTTTGGAAAATCTTATGGAAAAGGCTAAAGCAGAAGCCTTACCGTTTACAATTAGCCCTGACACCCGATGACAAAGTCAAACGCTTTGAATTTTCGCCGCGGTTGCAACAGCTTTTGGAAGAGGATGCGTTCAGTGCGAAACTTGTTTTCAGTGATGAAGCAACATTTTTTCTTAATGGTGAAGTGAACAGACACAATGTGCGAACCTGGGCAGTAGAGAATCCTCACGCATTCATGCAGCAAATTCGCAATTCACCAAAAGTTAACGTGTTTTGTGCAATCTCACGGTTTAAAGTTTACGGCCCCTTTTTCTTCTGTGAAAAAAATGTTACAGGACACGTGTATCTGGACATACTGGAAAATTGGCTCATGCCACAACTGGAGATTGACAGCGCCGACTTCATTTTTCAACAGGATGGTGCTCCACTGCACTTCCGTCATGATGTTCGGCATTTCTTAAACAGGAGATTGGAAAACCGATGGATCGGACGTGGTGGAGATCATGATCAGCAATTCATGTCATGGCCTCCACGCTCTCCCGACTTAACCCCATGCGATTTCTTTCTGTGGGGTTATGTGAAAGATTCAGTGTTTAAACCTCCTCTACCAAGAAACGTGCCAGAACTGCAAGCTCGCATCAACGACGCTTTCGAACTCATTGATGGGGACATGCTGCGCCGAGTGTGGGAGGAACTTGATTATCGGCTTGATATCTGCCGAATCACTAAAGGGGCACATATCGAACATTTATGAATGCCTAAAAAAACTTTTTGAGTTTTTGTATGTGTGTGGAAAGCATTGTGAAAATATCTCAAATAATAAAGTTATTGTAGAACTATGAAATCGCTTCAATCATTTGTAATAACCCTGTATATGGGTATAAAATGGCAAATGAATCCCTAGTTCCTAGTAAACCGAGCAAACATTTTAAAATAATGCATTCACATTTGCAAGATAAACCTGTAAGCTATTTCAGGAAACTCTGAACAGCAGACAAGGGCAGCAAATTCTTTTAAAAGTGTAATGTCTGTTTCTGATAAAGATCTGATTGCTTCCTATCCTATGAAAATAAGCAAGACTCCTTTATCGAATGATACAGTTCACAGGTGTATTATAGAAATGTCTACTGATACTGAGAAAAATAAATGCAGTAATAAACTCAAGCACTCAAACTTTGCACTGCAAGTTGGTGAATCAACAGATATTACCAACCAAACGCAACTCTTAGTATTAGCCCTTTCATTAATCTAGATCAGATAGTAAATCAGTTCCTTTTATGCAAAGAATTACGTGTGTCTACTAAATGCGAGGAAGTTTTCAACATTTTAAATGATGATCTTAATAAGTGGTAGTTAACTCTAAGTCATGTGTAGGCATTTGTACAAGTGGCTATGTTAAAGGCCTAATTCCTTTTGTAAAAACACAAAATGAGGATGTTATTATAACTCACTGCTTTCTTCATAAGGAGGCATTAATAGCAAAAACATTGATAGAAAAATTGAGAGAAGTCTTAGAGTAAGTTTTTCATCTGTTAATTTTACTAAAACAGCACCTGTCAAAATCCGTTTATTCGAAAAACGTTGTATCGATATGGAGTCAGAACACAGACGCTTGCATTTACACACAGGAGTCAGGTGGTTGTCAAGGAGGAAAGTAGTTACCTGTGTGCATGAGCTACAAGAACTTATAGTGTTTTTCGAAGAAAACTTATAGTGTTTTTCGAAGAAAACATGAACAGAAGAAGAAGAACTGACAGCTATATCTACTGATCATGGACTGATGATTAAGTACAAGAAATTGTCTCTTGAAAGCTTTTGAATTTCTATAAAAGAAGAATATGTGTCGATATCTAAAAAGGCTTTGACCATGTTTTCTTCAGTTTTCGACATCATATTTAAGTGAATTAGGATTTTCTGTTCTCATCCCAATTAGATGTAAAAAAAGAGGAACTCTTTTATGTATTGATGGGGAAATGAGAATTTGTCTTTCAAATTTATGTCCAAACATTGAAGAAATCGCGAGGACACATCAGGCTCCTGTTTCTCGTTAAACACTAGAAAGAGTAGACGTAAGCTACGTTCGATTTGTATTGTATTATTACTTTTCTCTATAACTTGAATTAATCTGTAGTTTTATTGCATTATTTCATTTCATAATGTTTCACTTACTAGTTCTCTTGCCATTCGTCTTGGCAGGTAGAAGGTGATGCGGCGCTCGGCCGTCGCATTTGGGTGACAATCGTGCTTCGTGAATCACATTTTTTATACAAAAATTATTTGTTCACATTGTGATAATGTATGTTTTTTATTATTGTATGTTGTATTTTCTCTAGTATGGACGCGAAATTCGAAATAACATGACTTAACTGTTATTTTATCACGGTAATTATTTTCTGTATTGACTGTCATAGAATATTCCTCAGAAATGTGTATATAGTGTGCCCACCATTATTCACAGCCTTTTAAATGCGCCCGAAACTCAAATAGTTTGAGAATCACTGTTCTAGATCATGTACTTTTCCAAACCAGTTGGGTTTACCTTTAAATTTTTGAAAGTGTTGTACATGCTTCCTTGTCTTTCTTTTAGGACTCATTCTTTAGATGTGCTCTTCTGTCTATTACATTATTTATAGCGCCACGCAGGATTAGCCAAACACGGATGTGACCATCATGATGCTGTAAACAAAACTTGGATTCATCTGAAAAAATGACGTTTTGCCATTCGTGCACCCAGGTTCGTCATTGAGTACACCATCGCAGGCGCTCCTGTCTGTGATGCAGTGTCAAGAGTAACCGCAGCCATGGTCTCTGAGCTGATAGTCCATGCTGCTGCAAACATCGTCGAACTGTTTGTGCAGATGGTTGTTGTCTTGCAAACGTCCCCAACTGTTGACTCAGGGATCGATACGTGGCTGCACGATCTGTTACAGCCATGCGGATAAGGTGCCTATCATCTTGACTGCTAGTGATACGAGGCCGTTGGGATCCAGCATGGCATTCCGTATTACCCTCCTGAACCCACTGATTCCATATTCTGCTAACAGTCATTGGATCTCAACCGACGTGAGCAGCAATGTCGCGATACAATAAACCGCAATCACGATAGGCTACAATCCGACTTTGTCCGACCTTTATCAAAGTCGGAAACATGATGGTACGCATTTCTCCTCCTTACACGAGGCAACACAATAACGTTTCACCAGGCAATGCCAGTCAACTGCTGTTTGTGTATGAGAAATCAGTTGGAAAGTTTCGTCATGTCAGCACATTGTAGGTGTCGCCACCAGCACCAACCTTGTGTGAATGCTCTGAAAAGCTAATCATTTGCATATCACAGCATCATATTTCTGTCTCTTAAATTTTGCGTCTGTAGCATGTCATCTTCGTGGTGTAGCAATTTTAATGGCCAGTAGTGTAGTAGTTTCCACAATGAAACATTGTCTCAAAATATGGTAGAAAACCCAAAGAGATTCTGGCCGTATGTAAAGTACACCAGTGGCAAAAAACAGTTAATACTGTCAGTGCGCGATAGCGATGGAAATGTTACCGATGATGGGTGCCACTAAAGCGGTGTTACTAAATACAGTTTTCCGTAATTCCTTCACGAAAGGAGACGAAGTAAATACTCCAGAATTCGAAACCAGAACAGTTGTTAGTATGAGTGACATAAAAGTAGATATCTTAGGTGTCGCGAAACAACACAAATCACTTAAGAAAGGCAAGTCTTCCGGTCCAGATGGTATACCAATAATGTTCCTTTCTGAGTATGGACACACAATAACGCCTTTTTAGCAATCACGTACAACCACTCACTTGACTAAAGGTCTGTTCGTAAAGACTGGAAAGTAGCACAGGTCATACCAATGTTCAAGAATGGAAATAAAAGTAATCCACTGAATTACAAACCTGTATCACTGATCTCAATTTGCAGTAGGATTTTGGATCATATACTGTTCACGGACATTATGAATCACCTGGAAGAAAATGACTTATTGATGCATAACCAACACGGATTCAGAAAATATTGTTCTTGTGTAATGCAACTAGCTCTTTATCCCCATGAAGTAATGAGTGCTGTCGACAAGGGATCTCAGATCGATTCCATATTCCTAGATTTCCAGAAGGCTTTTGATACCGTTCCTCACAAGTGACTATTAATCAAATTGTGTGCATATGGAGTATCATCCGAGTTATATGACTGGATTCGTGATTTCCTCTCAGAGAGCTCACAGTTCGTAAGACGGTAAATCATCGAGTAAAACACGGTGATATCTGGCGTTCCGCAAGGTAGTGTCATAGGCCCTCTGCTGTTCCTGATTTACATACATGATCTAGGCGATAATCTGAGCAGGCCCCTTAGATTGTTTGCAGATGACGCTGTAATTTACCGTCTAGTAAAATCATCAGACGATCAATTCCAATTACAAAACGATCTAGAGAGAATTTCTGTATGATGCGAAAAGTGGCAATTGGCACTAAACAAAGAAAAGTGCGAGGTCATCCACATGGGTACTAAAAGAAGCCGATAAATTTTGGATATACGATAAATTGCACAAATCTAAGGCCTGTCAATTCGATTAAATACCTAGGAATTACAATTATGAGCAACTTAAATTGGAAAGACCACATAGATAATATTGTGGGGAAGGTGAAACAAAGACTGCACTTTGTTGGCAGTACACTTAGAATATGCGACAAACCCACTAAAGAGACAGCGTATATTACATGTGTCCATCCTCTGCTGGAATATTGCTGCACGCTGTGGGATCCTTACCAGGTAGGATTGACGGAGGATGTGGAAAAAGTGCAAAGAAGGGAAGCTCGTTTCGTGTTATCACTCAATAGGGGTGAGGATGTCACTGATATGATACGCGGGTTGAGGTGGAAGTCAGTGAAACAAAGGCGTTTTTTTTTGCGGCGAGATCTATTTACGAAATTTCAATCACCAACTTTCTTCTCTGAATGCGAAAATATTTCGTTGACACCCACCTACGTAGGGAGAAATGACCATCATAATAAAATAAGAGAAATCAGAGCTCGAACGGAAAGATTTAGGTGTTCCTTTTTCCCACGCGCCATTCTAGAGTAGAATGGTAGAAAAGTAACATGAAAATGGTTAGATGAACCCTTTGCCAGGCATTTAAGTGTGAATTGCAGAGTAACTATGTAGATGCAGATGTAGATGTTGATATGCAGCAAGGGAAATTCAAAATGGCTCTGAGCACTATGAGACTTAACATCTGAGGTCATCAGTCCCCTAGAACTTAGAACTACTTAAACCTAACTAACCTAAGGACATCACACACATCCAAGCCCGAGACAGGTTTCGAACCTGCGACCGTAGCAGTCGCGCGGTTCCAGACTGAAGCGCCTAGAACCGCTCGGCCACTCCGACCGGCCAAGGGAAGTCAAACGGCTTTCAGAATAATGACACTTCGACCATTTTAAGCAAACTGTTGAAGAACTTGTAGTACGGCTCCTGAATTTACTGGCCTCCAGGGAAGTTCTCATGCTGAAATTATTCTTGGGAACGAGAGCTAGCTGAAACCTGAAATGGAAGGCTCTGAGATATTTTGCGAGTTGTGTAACATATATAGGAAAGACAGATTAGCAGTCATTGCAGGCGAAGTGTTCACTGCAGTAAAGTTATCTGGTCTCATATAACAGGTGTAGGTGAAACCAAGTTAATTAACTTTTTATATCTGGTATTCACAGTCATGTAGAACTTTATAAAAGACACCATATTTACGCCAGTGACTGTAACAGTTTCTTTATTTCACGATTGCAGTTTCGGCCTTAGGCCATTATCAAGTGCAGATTCTTGTGGCTTTACGCCATGTCAACTTAAAATGAGATGAGACATTAATTGTTGCTTGTTTTTACCAGCCACCTGATTCTGCTGTGACAGCTTTACATTCATTCGAAGAAAGTTTATGGTCAATAGCATGTAAATACCTGAATCATTCAGCACTAGTAGGAGGCGTCTTTAATCTGCCTAATACAGATTGGGAATCATCATTTACAATTAATTTTACATTTATCTACTACTGTAAACGTAAACGGCCAAATATTGTTCCAAATGCTCGGTAGTAAGATTGTATCTTCGATCACTCGAAACATTTTTATTAGCAGAAAAGGACGTTTCTACAACTAAGGTAGCTGGACAGTATTTGAATTTGGGTACTATGTTGGCACTTATTGCTTCTGGTAAAGTTCACCCGTCCCATTAATAAAACTATCAATTTGGCACAATGGTTCAAAGCCTGGGTTATTGTTTAAAATGTTTTAAAACATTTCCTTAAGTTTTCTTGAGACTACCTCCAGCATTGAGGAGTTACTAGAATAATTTTATTGATTAACTGAATAGATTCATTCAACACCAATTCTTGAGTTTCAAGCCCTTTAACACTTACAGGTGTATGGGAAAAATGAGGTGCTAATCTCAGCAATATCTTTTTTAATATTGGAATCATTAAAAGCTTCATTGCAATGGCAAACTGCCAAATCCTCTGCACTATCGAAGTTGTTTACTATGCCTTTAATGGCCTTTAAACGTTTATTGTAAAACAAACACAGCTTCGACCCACATATCCCAATGAGTTACCACTGGTTCAGGAGGTATGGCACATTTGTAGGTCTTGATGCGAGAAGGAACCTTTCGAAACACTTTCTTTATGGATGAAATCAATTTATTTATATTCACAAATATGGAAAGTACTTCTTCAGCAATGTGATGTAGTCCATGAGCAAGGCACGTCACATGAATCAAATTTGGGATAAAATACTCAGACGGCTTTCCCTGCTTTGATCATACTAGGAGCAGCATCTGAAATAAGTACAAACACAGTTTCAACCACAGAAAATTCTGGAAATATTTTTCTAATACCCTCATTCACAAACCTGGCGATCATAGAACGATTTTCTTTTTCATGTTTTTTGTAGGCCACTAATAGGAAGAAGAAGGCTCTTCTTTTAAAGCATCAACAATTAAAATTGCAATGTAATGGGCACAAGATTCTGTAGTTTTGCCAGTTGAAATTCAACTAATGCTGACTGTGAGTTAATTGCGTATTTCGTCCGGAACATTTATGTAAATTATCGGTATGTAATTTTTACACAATGTTGATTCATCTGGTATATTTTGATTTAAGCAATATTTGGCAGGGAGCCTTCGAGGATAGTGTTCATAAGTTTGTGAAGAGGAATATTGCTTGCAACGAATCCTTCACATAGACCAGTGTTAAACCGACATTTTTGGTTACCTTTGGACAAATCGTTGCTACTGCAACTTGCTGTGGTCAGAAGTTGTTGTCGTGGTCATTTCTTCTGCATTCCTGTGATACTGAAGGCTTGTCTTGACATGCTGGTCTATTTGAAACTTTTTTTTTTTTTGCATGAAATGTTTTTCTTGCAAACTCGACAATTTAAAACAATTCCATCACATGTAAATGTTCCACGATGGTCAGCTATCCACGAAACGACATTTCTTTTTTCGGGCGGCAGGGCTTACAACACGTTAACACACTACACATCGTAAACATGTTCAACTGTGTACAAGTAAATAGAACGCTAAGCTGAAACAATGGACATGTGACTAAAAGCTTGTGTAGTTTTAATTGTTGCCGTTGCATACGGTATGACAGCGGGGAGATTAACCGGGGGTGCGGGCGCATGAGCGTTGACTCCGTCTGCTTGTTCTGTTCCTCTTCTGTAATGATTTCTCTAGGCAGTGGCCTCTCGATTAGCCACTGTAGGCAGTTCTAGGTTACAGCCAATCTGTGAGAATCAAAACTAGATCGACCTAGAAACCGCTCGTCTAAATTTTTAAAATATTGTAAACAGAGTGAAACTATGTATCGTCACTAGTTTCTACTTAAAATATGCAATAACTGGTGGAAAGGAGCCAAATATCCAAATGCATATGCAACACGCAAATACATATAATCTGGTCTCTAGTAATGAAACATGATGAAAAATTAAAAGTTCAAGATTATTGGTTCTCAGTGCATTGACTACGTGCTGATGTGGTTACAAAACACAGAAATTTTATTTGATGGTCATGGTATGAAGAAATGCTACAGATTCCACCCGTAATTTTTTAATGAAAGTTGGTGAAATGATGGATGATTACATCCAGGATGAAACCAAAAAGTTATGAATTTGTTTGCCTGGATTGCTTAATCTGATATTAGAGGTGTTTTCAACGTGAAGGATAGTTTGAGCACCACAGTATTTTACTATGCATGGATCTATTGCAGGTAGTGTGTCCCTGCTTTCCTTTGATCTTTGAACGGACTTAATCAGCCAGTCAGTTTAACATGGTCTCTGAATTACAGTGCAACTTGGGCATTTTTCCCACATAAAAGTCATTGCCAGAAGTAAAAAATGATATTTGACAAAAAAAAAGGATGGAGAGATTACGTAACAAATATAAAACCTTATCACAAAAAACTGTAACAGCCACATTTTTGGATGACTGATTTATTTTGCTGTAAATGTTCGCCAGCATGACACCATCGTCAGATGGTAGCAAGGATTTCTTGTACAAATTTTACATTCTTGTCTCAAGGAAAAGCTTTTTCCTATACATTGCAGCGCAGGGGTCTGCAACATCGATATGCAGCATGCCGAACATGAGCTTTTTGTGCAATTCTTTATAAGACAGACCTTACAAATATCAATTTGCTAGGAAAGTGTACGAGTACACCCCCCCCCCCCCCCCCCCCCCCTCCCCTCCTCCACTCCCCACCGCCCATGGTGCTAGTGAAATGTTGCGTAAAGTTTGACCCTTGACTCTGATATTCCATATACAACACAACAATCTGGTAATGCAAATAACTGGTGATATTTAATTTGGGGTTTCCTGCAGTTAATTATAGTTTCAAATAACTGATTTATTTGCTGATTACTGAAGGTTGTTCTTGTATAGTACTAAAACTGAGCGAGATCCTAACTATCAAAATCAATTATTGTATTCAAAATTTTTGAAAACACTCTTCTTTACTGTTTTGAGATTTAGGAGAAGGAATGGAAGGAAGAGGTCTCCCATTTCATTACCATAACTTCTTGATATTTATTCTGCAACAAAATTTGTTGTCAACGGTCCCCGTAAGTTTAAAATTGATAGACATAGTCATAAAACATTAAAAGGAAAGAAATTGATGTCTTGTAGTGTCAATGCATACTAAATCATTATGTCACCTACGCAACAGATGAAATACCCTGATCCGTCCTTACACGCACCTAGTCTCAACCTTTTGCCACGAGAGTCTTATCCCTCTGGATATGTCTTACGAAACCACACAGGACATACTATTCCAGTCCTGTTATAGACATTTCCCACCCTATCAGAGGCAGGTCTTTGCGTGAAAAGAGTCATGTTATTCACTACTTTTGCCATAACTTATGCATAGACTTTTATGTGTGCATGACCACCATATAACTGGCTGCCCAATGGACGGCCAGTGTCCAGCTGTGGCCAGGAGGAGAGTTGATGTCCCAGAGGCAGATTATGCTGCTGAACACAACATGCTTGACTTCAAAGGCTGCTTCACAACCTGTGTTATCTGGATGTCTGACCACCCCCTCCCCGTCCCATCCACCCTTTTCTCTGAATTGCTTAGCTGGGAGCTTTTCTTACAACATGTCATTTGATCCTGCAATCCTCCTAGGCTCAATCTCCACTAGCCTCTTGTCACAACTGTCTTTATGTCCATCCCAACCCCACTTTCTCACTTCACTCAAGAAATCTTGAGCTCTCTCTTTCTCCATTCTGTTCACTTCTCCCATTCCATTTCTCTACTTCATTGTGTGCATCATACAATTCTCCTTTCCTGTTCCAGGGCAGACTACTCAGTGCCAGATTTTTCTCCTGTTTTCTTATTACCTTTCACACCCAGCCCTCAGTCTTCTTGTTGGTTGATTTGGGGGAAGGGACCAAACAGCTAGGTCATCGGCCACATTGGATTAGGGAGGGATGGGAAAGGAAGACAGCCATGCCCTTTCAAAGGAACCATTCCGGCATTTGCCTGAAGTGATTTAGGGAAATCATGGAGAACCTAAACCAGGAATTCCGGATATGGAATCCTCCCGAATGTGAGTCCAGTGTGCTGACCACCGTGCCACCTTGCTTGGTCTCAGTCTTTTTCTCCATCACTTTTCTCCTCTCACCCACTCTGCATGATAAGTACTCTCTTCGATAGAGCTGTATCCACGGAACAGTGTGGTCATATGTGTTTTGTGTATTCTCTATCTCTAAAGAAGAACTTTGCTTGAAATTTTATCAATCTTTCCAACCTTGTTTATATGATTATTGACTGCTCAACAGTTCAGTTGTACGGTGTGTGGCTATCTTTATCCATTCACTTTTTTAATACTTTTACATGATTATACTAATTTTTACAATTATGTTTTGCATTACTCCATAAATAGAAGTGTTGTGCTTGTCCACAACATTGAGGGCCATTTCACTTAGAACCTGTGGAAGATATTATTTCTGAGATTATATGGAAGAAACAAGAGTATCTAATATAGGCTCTTTCTTGACAACAATATGGAAAGGATAGACTGTTACCACATTTAGGAGTCCCTGAGTCACAGCCAGGCACAATAAGAAAGAACACTAATAATTGGATTGCGGAGTGTGTATGTAGATGTAGATGTACTGACAGCTTTTGTGAACCTAAGATGTTTAGCTAGGGTAAGAAGGAAACATGGGGCAGGGAGGGCAAGGCATAGCTAGATAAGGGTAGGGAAGATACTAGTGCTGCCTGTGAGAACATGCCAGTATTTGGTGGGCTCAGGATAGAGCTGCTAGGTGCAGTATTAGGTGGCTGTATTGGGGGAGGGGATATGAAGAAGAGAGAAGTATAGAAGAGGAAAGGACTTGAAGGTGCAATTGAGGTATAGAAAGTGTGTGTTTACAGGAGCTGGGATAGGGAAGGAGATAAGAAGGTGTAGGACAGTGATTTGCAAATGCTACGGGAACGAAGAATATGTTGTAAGGAGAGTTCCCACCTACACAGTTCAGAAATGCTGGTGTTGGTGGGAACAACGTGTGGCACAGGATGTGAAGCAGTTATTAAAGTGAAACACATCATGCTAGGTGGCATGTTCAGTATCTGGCTGGTCCAGCTATCTCTTGGCTACAGTTTGTGTATAGCCAAATGGACAGCTTGTTAGTTGTCCTGCCCACATAGAATGCAGTGTAGTGGTTGTACTTAAGTTTGTAGATCACATGGCTGCTTTCATAGGTGGCCCTGCCTATGATGCAGTATGAGATGCCAGTGAAAGGACTGGATTAGGGGGGTAGTGGGAGTATGTATGAGACACGTCTTTCATGTGGGTCTATTGCAGGAATATGTACAATGAGGTAAGGGTTTGGGAACAGGGATGGAGTACGGCCAGACAAGGGTATCGCTTAGGTTACCTGGGCAGCGGAATACGACTGTGGGAGGGGTGGGGAGGATGTTTCTCATTTCTGGGCTCAGTGAGAGGTACTTGAAACCCTGGCAGAGAATGTGATTCAGTTGCTCTTGTTCTGGGTGGTACCGAGTCACAGGGGCCTAGACTGTGGGTATTTTGGGGATCGTAGGTGACAGGTGAGAAGGGTGTGTACGCCCTGGGACAACCGGGAAATGCGGGGAAAACCCCTGAAATTTTTTCATGTGGGTGAAAATTGGAAAAAACCTAGAAATTTTTTAGAATTCCATGAATTTTTCATTGTGTTAGTTTTCAGTTAAATTTTTGTACTTTTGGCTGGTAAGAACTGATACTTTAATGAAGAATTTTACTTTAGCCTGCAACTGCAAAATAATACTGCAACAACAAAACATAAACGAGAGAAAGAAAACCAAAATAAACTTAAGTTGCAAAGTAAATGTGCCATGTCCAACAACAAAACACGGTGCACACACAGTTGTCTGCCAACACGAAAATGTGTCAAAGACTTTAGGACAAGGACTGTGCAATACTTTATAACAACAAATTGATTCCAATGCCTATGATGTCACAACGGTTTACATTAGGTTCATTCGAGCAGTTGCCAGCAAGCTTGTGCACATGTGCAGTTGAGTCGCGTATGAACAGTACTGGTACTTGCCTGCAGTTATGGCTGCTTGAAGTACGGCTGTTAGCTGTATCACCAGTAGCAGTTAGCAGCGAGACACTAGTCGGAAAAATTCTTCTGGCAAGCCAGATTTGTGCATTTGCAGAGCAGTCAGAGTTGCAGTGGAGCGGGTGGTAGTCTCCACGTGCCACGTGTTTAGGTTTAGTGATTTTGCTGTTTCTTCTTCGTTAACAACTCTCATGTCAAATGAAAACAAAATGGATTTCTGTGGCCGAGAGCTAGCAAATGAATTAAAATACATTCACATACTTATGGAATGCTAAAATATTTTATTAGTTTTAGTTTTCTGGTTTTATTTTATTTTCGAGTTTTTGGCAGTCAAGCATTAATTGCCTTGCAAAACACTCAAGTATTTTTGTCGATTTGCTGAAGAAATTTGGGTTTCATTAATCTTTTCCACAGAGGGAGTCAGTTTATTTGAAAGGAAGTGTTTCATTCCACAGTATCGCCTAGTGCCAACTGTTTGCTGAATTGCAAGTGCCTGTTTTCATTTCCTGCACATATGATGTTGTGCCATAATAAAGAACCAAATATGAGGTAATATAGCACCGGTACTCCTAGAAAATCTGCATACCAGAAACCACAATTAAAAGCTTAATATCAGGTTGGGGCTTACTTCTTTGTGAATCTGGACTTCCATGCAATAACAACTCTTTAACAATATGCAGCTTATCAAAACAGTGATAGATGACCCAGTTCACAAAACCAAACCCCAAAAATAAAGGAACTGTCAAAAAATTGGGTATGTTTAATAATATGCCCAGTGACTGTAGGTGGCACCTGTCAAAGAGGAAGTATTGATGGTAGTTCATAGGTTTGATGCAAAAAGAGGTACTAATGTAGCCATCTCTGGGGTGAAGGTCGATATCAAGAAAGTTGGCTTGTTGGGCTGAGGTGGACCAGGTAAAACAAATGGAGGAGAAGGTGTTGAGATTCTGGAGCAATGTGGATAGAGTGTCCTCACCCTCAGTCAGGATCTTGAAGATGTCATCAGTGAATCTGAACCAGGTGATGAGGGGCTTGGATTTCTGTATGGTTAGGTAGGATTCCTCTTTGTGGTTCATGAATAGGTTAGCATAAGATGTTGGTATGAGGGTGCCCATTGTTGCACTGCAGATTTATTTGCAAGTGATACCTTCAAAGGAGAAGAAATTATGGGTCTGGAGTCAGTCAGGCATAGGGAAAGGTAGTGTCCAATGATGCCAAGGCCATGGGCCAAACTGTTGCCAAGAGACAGCTGGACATCCAGTTAGTGAACATGCTGCCAAACATGTTATGCTTCACTTTAATAACTGCTTCACAGCCTGTGCCATCCATTCTTCCCACCAACACCAGTTTTCTAAATAGTGCAGGTGGGTACTCTGCTTACAACATACCCTTCATTCCCATAAGCCCCTACCCTCAACTATCACTAGCCCTTGTCCTCCGTTTCCATATCCCCTTCCCTGCACCCACTCCGGCACATGCATGCCTTTTATTCCACCAAAACATCTACAAGTCCTTTCCTCTTCTCTACTTCTCTTCTTCCCCCCCCCTTCCCCCCTTCCCCCTCCAATACAGCCACCCAATCCTCCACCTGCCAGACCTATTGTGTCTGCACTGCATCCAATCCGTGCATGCTCCTACAGGCAGCAATAGCATATTTTCCTACCCCTACCCAGTTACCCCTCCCCCTCCCTGCCCCACGCCTCTTTCTTAACCCCTCTCCCTGCCCCCACCTACCCCTTGTTGCCTGCTTTTCATGTCAGACATAGTCACAGCCACACCTGATGACAATGGCCTTGTATTGTGAGTTGTGTGAAAGTGTGAAAGCTCTGCTTCTTGAGGACTGCCCAAAAGCTGTCAGTATTTTTAAGTATTCTTTTTCATTGTGACTGTCTGTGACTCAATGCCACTCACCAAATGCATGAAGTGTTGAGCTGTAGAAGTGCACATAAACTAGGAAACGAATAAAGTGGTTGGGTGAATGTGGATGAGCTGATGGGTAGGGAGAGAGCCAGACAGTAGGGTAAGATGATCATAATATGGAGGCAGAGTGAATTTTACCAGATACAGGTAGACTGATTTCTTGTTACATATGATAATTGATAGGATTATATGTCAAACCAGTTGAAATAGATCACAAGGTAAATGGTTTGGAGGAAGGTAGAGAAGGGTTGTATATCTACATCTCTGCTCTGTAAGCCATCTTACAATATGTAAAAGAAACTATTTTAAGTACATTTTTTTCCCCTTTACCTGTTCCATTCATGAATGATCCAAAAGAAGAACTGTTGGTGACAAAGGCCAAAAGTGAAAAAAGTTTTGTAATGAAAGCAGACTAAATGAGACCCTGATCAAATTTAACTCCCTAAGTGTGCTGCTGGGTCTCAGCACCCCAACAATAAGGAAATACATAATATAGAAGATGGGTTAGCTTTCTCTGGATACCAGCACACTAAGGCACTTGTTTAAAACCTTTTTCAGTGAATCCAGACACACTGCGTGTAAAGCAAGGGAAGAAAAGTGAGAAGAAGCATGACAGCTCAGAGGTCATCACTGTTATATCATACAAAGTTAAGCACACAGAAGGGGAGGAGAAAACAAAATGAAACTTCATGGGTTAAGAGGTTATATGATGGTATTTCAGTAATTATAATATTAAGTCAAGCTTACAAAGAACGTGGCTGTATGTGCCCACTTATCAGTAAGACATTGCATCCCCTTTGACCTGGATGCATGGAGTGACTCAATTGGGAAGGGTGTCACATAGCTATTGTGTTCTCTCTTGAAGCAAGCTGACCCACAACTGTTCTAACTGGTCTGTGATATCCTGGATACAGGCACTGGGATGAAGTTGATGTCTGAGTTGGTCCCACACATATTCTATCAGGGACAGAGCTGGGGCTCTTACTTGCCCTATGTCATGCAGATAGTTCATAGAGCATGTGTATGTGTGTGTGTGTGCTTGTGTTTGTGTGTACAAGCATTATCCTGTTGAAAACTGGCACCACAAGCCTGTCACATGAGGACACAAGATGTCAGCGATGTACTGTTGTGCTGTCAGAGTTCCCTCAATCACTACCAGTCATGACATGATGGCTACCCACGCCATAACACTGGGAGTATTATTGCAGTGCCTCTGCAAAACATTGGGAGAATGGAACCTCCCCCTAGATCACCACGATAATAGTCATCCAGGTTAGTAGATAACAGCTATTCACCACTGAACACAGTGCTGTGCCACTCATCAGGAGTCCATGTTTCTCTCTCATGGCACTGCTCCACACTACCCACTCATGGCACCACTCCAATGCAGCCATTTGTGTTGTGGTGTAAACGGCAGCCTATGTGCTGGACCGTAATTCCCTAGTCCAGATGATGCTAGTCTCTGACCAATTGTGTGGGGTGACACAGAATCTTGCAAGGAGTTCATTACATGTTCTCAAATGGTAGGCACAGATGTGAACAGGTTGTGATGCATTTGGTGCTCAGTGTGGCAATCTTTTCTTGTTGTTGGCATACGTGGTTGACTGGAACCTTGATGACAAGTATGCCTACCCTCATGTTCTCATGCAGTCCACAGTTGGGCCACTGTTACATCCAAATGACCCAAAAATCTGGATATTGCGTACTAATTGGACGAGCTATCCAAATAGAGACCCATAATGAGGCCCCTTTCAAATTCTGTCAGGTGCTGATAATGCTGTCTCACATGAATATGTGGTGTCTTCATGTTCTTCACAGTAATTGCTTAACACCTGATGCTGTTCATGCCTCTTATATACCCTACCAGGTCTGGTAACAACACTAAATATCAAGAACACTAATGCACTCTGGTGGCCATTCTACCTGTCACACAGAATTACAACCCTAATCAGTTAGATCCCTACCATGTACACATACAAAGTTACACTGACATTTGACCATATCATCTGAGTGCTCCACATTTTTTTCTCTTTTTTTTTTTTTTTTTTTTTTTTTTTTCAGATAATATATTCCCCTGAGAAGCTCATGGTTTAAGGGTTGAATATGTGCTAGTGTCTCAATGTGCAAAGGTGATGAAAATCATATTATTTTCAAATGTGCAGTATCACAACCAGGAAGTAACTTTCTGTAAGTGATTCAATAAATTAGAACATAAATTTCCCATTAGTATTGCAACTATCCTTCTATTAGAAATTGCAACTACTTACTGAATAATCCAATTTTTTAAGAGATAATAAATCTGCATACATATTTGAATATATCTGCCCATGGAGTCCAGCATTATTATGACATGGAGATGTTATTTAATACTTATCCTGTGGTGTATGAAGGTTCTAAAATTATCAGACATTTGATTTCAGAACAAATTATTGCGCTAGTAATCTTATTTAGTTGTTTGCTATCAATAATCAAAAAGAACTGAATTTGTTGGGATGTGCCAAGTGTGTAACTGCGATCTGCTATCAGCCTTTATGTGCTTGGTTGCTCAGTGGATAAGTGCCACATTACAAATAGAAAAGTCTGGAGTTCAGTGTCCTCTGGATCCCAGGACTTTTTCTGTCACCTGTTGCTTCTTTAGCCCCATTCAATGATCTGTTGATGTGAAAAGAAAGAACTGTCTAGTTGCATCACGTTTCAGAGTTCATGTTAAGCTGCATGTCCTCATGTAACTACTTGGGTGTGTCATTTATAGGTAGGAAGGATGCAAGGGCCTAACACCTATAGGGCCGTGCTTAGTGTAGCACTATACTTTCGAATCCATTCTCGAGGTTGATGAAAACTTTACCTTTTATTATGTGCTCTGTACCTCTTCACGCAAAATTTTGTAATCATCAGAAGGGCTACTTATTAATAAGGTTATGGCTGTGTAGCATGTGTGCCAAATGTCTTTCTTTCCCTCTCTCTCTCTCTCCTTTTAAATGGGTCCCTCTGAACTAGAGTTATGAGTAATCTGTCCTCTCCTCACTCACTAATCATCTATGTTGCAATAACTAATTTGTCTTTCCTCCCAAGAAAAGCTAGGAGAGCAGTTATCTTTTTATGTGTTTCAGTTGACTGTACCAGGTAAGCATTGGGTGATCAAGTGAGAATATATTGCATAGTAATTTCATGGAGAATCAGATTATTTAATTCCACTTTATCATTCTGTCAACTGAAAAACATGCCTCATTTAACTTTCTGGATTTCAGGTACTGGGCATGACATTATGTTACCACAGGAATCACAGCGATTCCCATGCCACCAATGCCATAATGTCTACTGTTATCAAAGCAGTCTTGCTCGCCACATTAAATTTGAGTGCGGCAAAGTGGCACAAATACAGTGCCCATTTTGCTCATATAGATCCAGGTACAGAGCTGACATGACAAAGCATATTCGATTCAAGCACCGTATACCTGAAGAAGAGGTCAAACTGTTAAAACTTCTGTATATCTGATACTTTCTTTTTCCTGGTTTAATATTTTTAATGACTTTAAGCACTTTTTAAAATGGAAAAAATTTGATAGATAATAGTATGAACTGCACAACCTAATGAGGAATCTGTGTTCATACTGTCCAATGAGATGTGAAAATTTAGTTAAATTTCTGATTGTAAATTCCATTTTCCTCAACACCTAATTGAGATGTTTTGCTGATCGCAGAAATTTTATGGCAGGAAATATTATTTTTCCCATAGGTTAACTGTCATTGCATATTCCTATAAATCCATGGCTGTTATATTACAATAGCAAGAAAAGTTTTATAAAATGTCTTTCTTTGAATGTTTTAAAGAGTCCTGAATAAAAAGAATTTTTAATAAAAAAATGTGATTTTATAGTGTTAGTGTAATTAATAAACAGCTTCATGCCTCTACAGATAAACTATTTTAATAACTCAGACCATTTTTTCACACTAATTGTGTAAAAAGTACTGGAATAGTTACAAAGTAACAATAAATAAGTTTAAAGCAAAAACTGATCTTACATAGAAACATATTCTTTGCTTCCCACATCTCTCAGTTTTCATTCCTAAAATTTAAATTAATTTTCAGTCAGTTAATTTCTTATCATCACCATCTACATTGGTTTTGTAGCTATTGTCATTCTCTTCCTCCTTGCACCATCTTAATACGGGATTCACATTCATTTATATGTACATTGTGGTCAATAAATCCCACCAAGTTGAAGAGATTACAGGACTGTGGAATGAGGCAGATTAAGTGAGAGTTTGTGAGTAGTACTAACCTACTCACAATGATAATTGTAGGAATTATTTCTATATCTGTCTTTATCATGCAAAGTAGCTGAATGAAACAGGTTGCATAAAATTGCTTCTTGAAAGTGAACAATTTCAGTTCATGCCAGGAAAACACACAATGAAATTATTTTCATATGATGTATGCACAGTATCCGGTAGCTGTTCTTAAAACTTCTTGGCTTACAATCGGCATCACCATATGGGAATTCTGCCATTAAGTATAAACAAGATGTAAATATGGCAATACTACACACATTCTCCATCTACAGCTACAACATCAATTTGTTACCAACAAATAAATCTAACCAGGTACGTTTGTATTGTTTTGAGAATTGAATACATGTAAAGAAATATACTTTGTCACTCCCTGACAAGTTGCTGTCAAACTACACATGCCAACGACTGGGATTTCTTGTCCATTGTAGGCAAACAAAATAGAAGTATGCTGCTATAGTGGTGAGCTACTGATCCGGGTGTAAGTGTTTTCATTAATCAGGAAAAGAGAAGTACTAGTATACAATTGCAACTTAATTGTCTCATATTCCATTTTTAACTGAACAGAATGTTTGTTTGCTTGTTGGGGTATTGCATCAGAAGCTTTCCATGATGTGGAAGTACTTGGTTTGGCTCACGCCTGAGAGAGTAGTTTCTGCTGTACTGTGAACACTTGTTGACATGAAGCTGTGGTCACCGGGCACTAGCACGACAGTGACTGTCACTCTTGCCTTCCATGCCTCATAAACATACAGTCTGAAGGTGACCTCCTGTCCATGTTGAAAGCAACTAGCATTACAACAAGGACAGTCTTTCTGATCATGCCTCAAAAGTAATTGAGGACATGATTTTCTCCCAGAGCTTTGTAACACAAGCCGTGTATAAGGGGTGTTCAAAAAGAAACAAGCTGGAGGGATAATTACAGAAACCAGTACCTCTATGTTAGAAGTATTGACCCTGGCTGTTGAGACACTTGTCCCACTGTGACACAAGGTGGTGAATGGCTGTCTCATAAAGTTCTCGGGACTGCAATGTGAACCATTTCCGTATGTACAGCTGGACATCATCGTCTACATGAGTGCAAGAAAGGTTATGCTGACATTCTTCTTTGACCAAGATGGCCTCCATACAGTCCGGACCTCTCTCCCTGTGATTATGCCATTTTTGGTCCCCTTAAAAAGGCTCTGAGGGGCAGACAATTCATCTTGGATGACGATGTCCAGCTGTACGTGCGGAACTGATTCGCATTGCAGGCCCGGGAATTTTATGAGACAGCTATTCACTGCCTTGTGTCACTGAGGGACAAGTGTCTCAACGGCTAGGGTCAATACTGATAACATACAGGTACTGGTTTCTGCAATTATGCCCCTTATACTATGATAGTGTAAGTTTTTACTTCTTCTGTTCTTACTGTTTGTCTGAGCACTGTACTTAAGTACTTAAACACTATTCTGTACATGAGACTGACTGTTGAGCAAATAAAATGCATGGAGCCTCAAAATTAGCCTCTGCTGAGTCTATATTTGTTTGAGAGTCCACTATAGACAGTACTGTTTTTAAATCAGGTTAAGACTGTTTTAGGATTGCAGCACAAATGCATGCATCTGGTACATTCTGTGTAATGGCATCATGCAATGTGGTGTCACTGCACTGAATTTTACATGAACATTTAAAGTTACAGTGCCTGGGGAGATCTCTGAGTTCTGGTGTTCCCTGTTTGACTGTCTGAGCAGGCTGCTGCTTCAGCTGAAAACATTTCAATTGAGCAGCTACTATATGGATTTGATAGTCATAATATTCATCTAGCAGTTTCACAGGGCCATTGTAAGTGACTTTCTCGGGACAGTTTCAGTGCACAGTTTCATACAAAGTTGATACACTGTGGGACCAACAGTGGACAAAAAGCAAGCACTACGCTCTGTACCTGTTATTCTGTGGGAACCGAAGGGTGCCACTAATTTGATTCTGTAGACCAACCATTCTTCATCTTGGGCATGGTATGAGTGAAATTTTGGAGCAAGTACTGGCAGTGGTGCTGCATGCTGTAAGTAATGATGCCAACTGGCTGACAGTGAGGAGCAGTTGTTCAATCTGCTGCACCTGAAACTGTGCAATTTCAGTTATAGACATTTCCTGTCAGGTCAGAGATATGGTGAAATGTTGTAGGACACACAATACAATTGACTAGAAGCATAACATCAAAATTGAGAAAAAAACATGTATGCAACAGGCAGGCAGCTGGCTTGCATTATGAGCTAGTTAAATGCCACATGTCATCACCATTTGTTGTAACCAAATGAAAATACTTTCATCCAACTACAACTGTGTATTCTTTGATTGCTCTGGGAGAAGACTCATTGAACTAGAACACATTAAATATTAGCTCATTTTATTACATTAATGAGTAAAATATTTACATAACTTTGCCACAGGAATACTTGATAATTTCCAATTGTCATTGACCATGAAAGCATCACTTGATGCAGTAAGTAACAAACTGTTCTCTGGAGGTACAATGTTCAAACAATGGAAAATCCAGGATGGAATGTAACAGAAGGTGTGGTCTTGATGAGTGCTTTACTGCAGCTTGCCAAAAATGGTGTGGCACCACAGTCTCTGGGTGATACCACAACAGTGATTTACAAAGGCACAGTCAAAAGTTTCTGAAGTCATGTCCACAAGTGGTACCAGGATTAGGTACCTAGAAAAGTGATAGGTAATGGATAAGATGTACTTATTACTCTGCATAAGAAGTGGAAATGGGTCAACAATAACCAAGACAACAGTTTGAAATGGACTGTAGCAACTGGAAGAGTTTGTAAAGGAATTTTGGTCCTCAGTGGAGGCACCCTCTGCGCACAAATCATACAATTCTGTATATATTTATGAACATCAGTTTGCCCACCTCTCCACCAAAAGCAGGAGGCTATCCTAACATTTGTGTTTCATCACACATTATGGCAGGCCTGTAAACTGTCATGACATTGCGCCATAATGTGCTGTTGCAATTCTTTTGGTATTACCACCCGATTATCCATGGGGTTTTATGGTACAAGATACCTTCTTCTGTAGTGAAATCCAGGTGAGAGGCATACCGGTGGCATTCTATACCTCTTTCCTGTGGATCTTTTAGTTCTTCTACTGAAACAACACCTGTCTGAACAACCCTGACTTTGCAGCTTAGTCCATCAGTTTCCTATTGTAGGTGACCTGCCTGGCTTGTGGTGTACATTGTAATTACTTACTCCTTGGCACTGAAGCCCATGTAGGGTCTTGGCCTTTCTGATGATCATAGCCCAATCCTGACGATTTTCTGCTCATTTCCTCCATCTCATGACTCCAATCTTTCTCAAATCATTTTCCACATCCTCCATCTGTCGTTTCCGGGGTCTCCCATTGCTCCTTTTGCCACCTGGATTTCCTGTGTACACCTTTTTGACAGCTCGATCCTTCAACATTTGCTCTACATGGCCCAGCCATCTCAGTCTGTTACACTTAATTTCAGTCACAAAGTCAGGATTTCTGTACATTTCTTCCAATTCCGTGTCTCTCCTTATCCTCTATTGTCCCATCTCATACACAGCTCCAAAAACCTTACTTAATATTTTGCCCTCTCATCTTTTCAAGAGCTCTTCTTCTGCTACAGGCATTGTCCATGTTTCTGAGAGCCATACATTACCACCAGTCTTATGACTGTTCGATAGACAGCAATTTTCTGCTCGAGCTACGTGACTGAAGGATCTTGATCAGGGTCCAGTAAGATCTATTTCCTGCAGCAGTCCTAGATTTTATTTCTTCTCTTATGCTGCTATCCTCCATAACCAGCACTCCCAGCTATTGGAACTTCTCACATCTCTCATAATTGCCCCTGTTCAACTAAATATACACTCCTGGAAATTGAAATAAGAACACCGTGAATTCATTGTCCCAGGAAGGGGAAACTTTATTGACACATTCCTGGGGTCAGATACATCACATGATCACACTGACAGAACCACAGGCACATAGACACAGGCAACAGAGCATGCACAATGTCGGCACTAGTACAGTGTATATCCACCTTTCGCAGCAATGCAGGCTGCTATTCTCCCATGGAGACGATTGTAGAGATGCTGGATGTAGTCCTGTGGAATGGCTTGCCATGCCATTTCCACCTGGCGCCTCAGTTGGACCAGCATTCGTGCTGGACGTGCAGACCGCGTGAGACGACGCTTCATCCAGTCCCAAACATGCTCAATGGGGGACAGATCCGGAGATCTTGCTGGCCAGGGTAGTTGACTTACACCTTCTAGAGCACGTTGGGTGGCATGGGATACATGCGGACGTGCACTGTCCTGTTGGAACAGCAAGTTCCCTTGCCGGTCTAGGAATGGTAGAACGATGGGTTCGATGACGGTTTGGATGTACCATGCACTATTCAGTGTCCCCTCGACGATCACCAGTGGTGTACGGCCAGTGTAGGAGATCGCTCCCCACACCATGATGCCGGGTGTTGGCCCTGTGTGCCTCGGTCATATGCAGTCCTGATTGTGGCGCTCACCTGCACGGCGCCAAACACGCATACGACCATCATTGGCACCAAGGCAGAAGCGACTCTCATCGCTGAAGACGACACGTCTCCATTCGTCCCTCCATTCACGCCTGTCGCGACACCACTGGAGGCGGGCTGCACGATGTTGGGGCGTGAGCGGAAGACGGCCTAACGGTGTGCGGGACCGTAGCCCAGCTTCATGGAGACGGTTGTGAATGGTCCTCGCCGATACCCCAGGAGCAACAGTGTCCCTAATTTGCTGGGAAGTGGCGGTGCGGTCCCCTACGGCACTGCGTAGGATCCTACGGTCTTGGCGTGCATCCGTGCGTCGCTGCGGTCCGGTCCCAGGTCGACGGGCACGTGCACCTTCCGCCGACCACTGGCGACAACATCGATGTACTGTGGAGACCTCACGCCCCATGTGTTGAGCAATTCGGCGGTACGTCCACCCGGCCTCCCGCATGCCCACTATACGCCCTCGCTCAAAGTCCGTCAACTGCACATACGGTTCACGTCCACGCTGTCGCGGCATGCTACCAGTGTTAAAGACTGCGATGGAGCTCCGTATGCCACGGCAAACTGGCTGACACTGACGGCGGCGGTGCGCAAATGCTGCGCAGCTAGCGCCATTCGACGGCCAACACCGCGGTTCCTGGTGTGTCCGCTGTTCCGTGCGTGTGATCATTGCTTGTACAGCCCTCTCGCAGTGTCCGGAGCAAGTATGGTGGGTCTGACACACCGGTGTCAATGTGTTCTTTTTTCCATTTCCAGGAGTGTATTTCTCTTTAACAACAGCATTTTTCCTGGAAGCAAAGAGATATTGTGTTTTTGTGTTGTTTACTCTAAGTCCCAAATGTTCTGCCTCCTTTTCCAGTCCATCAAATCCTTCTTCCATTTCTTTCAAACTTCAAGATGGCGTACACACATCATTGGTATAAGCTAGATTTTGATGCATACAGTTCAATAGAGTACCACCTTGGTTATCAATCTCCACCCTTCACATTTTGCATCACTCTCTCCAACACTATGTTGAAGAGTAGTGTGGGTAATACATCACCCTGTTTTAACCCTTGGTTGACCTCAAATTCATTAGAAAGTTTTCCTTCTACTTTTATGTGGCATTTTGTGCTGGTGAGGGTCATTTGTACCAGTCTGATAAGTTTACTTGGGAATTCCATCTCCATTAAAGTGTCATATAGCTTTTTCCTTATCATAGGCCTGTTTAAAGTCTGCAAAAAGCTGGTGTACACCCACATTATATTCGTAACACCTTTCCATTATTTGACTCATAATGAAGATCTGGTCAGTTGTTGATCTGCCCTGTCAAAAACCACAGTGGCAGTCTCTGAGTACTTCTTCTGTAATTGGTGCAAGTTTCATAGCAATGACTTTGGCTAATACATTGTACACCATGCTGACTAAATCAATAACGCAATAATTTTCACAGTTTGCTTTGTCCTTCTTCTTATGAATTTGGCATATAATGGCCATGTTCCACTGGTCTGGCATCTCTTCCTTTTCCCATATTTCCACTATCATCTGATGTTCCAATCTTGATAGATGTTCACCTCCACCCTTGATCATCTCTGCTGAAATGTTGTTGTTACCTGGAACCTTATTATTCCTTAGGCTTTTAATTGCCTTCCTAACTTCGTCTATTGTTGGTATAGATACATGTCTTTCATCCTGCCTAACATTCTGCCACAGTTGGTCATCCTATGTTTCATTTTCTTTCAGAACTTCTCTTTCTGTAGTGACATTCAGCAGCTCACTGAAATATTTGGCCCATCAGTCTAGAACCTGTTCTTCTCCTCGTATAAAATTTCCTTCTTTATCTCTGCAGAATACCGTACGTGTTTGGAAGACTTTCTTCAGTTCCTGAACTCTCTTGTAGAATTTTCTTACTTCTTGATCATTATACTCTTCTTCTTGCTTTGTAATCCATCTCCTCTCTAATTCTCGTTTCTTTCTTCTGCAAATCCTATCTGCCTCTTTCCTTTTCTTCATGAATTCTTCTGTATTAGATCTTGTTGTCCTGTTTATCATTTTCTTCCTTGCCTCATTTCTCTATTCCACTACCTTTTTACAACCATACCATCCTGCCCTAGTCACCCTTTCTTCTAAACCTAAAACTACTTCTGCAGTTTCTTGTAGAGCCTCTTTAATCATATGTCACTTCCCTTCAATGCTCTCCAGAGCTTGGCTTTGTTTAGTCTCACACTTCTTCTGCAGTTCTGTTTCATACTTTTTGGATACTCCCTTCTCTTTCAATTTGTATCTCTTTGGAGCTCTAAAGGTTTCTTCTTTTCCCACTTTTGCATTGAAGTTGCCCATCACTATCTTTGCATCATTCCTTGGAATGCCTTCTATTTGCTGTTTCAGTCGACCATAAAACTCCATCTTTCACTTCATCCTCATTATCTTCTGTGGGTGCATTCACACATGTTAGAGTGATGTTAAAGAAGTGGGCCTTCATTCTCAAATACGCATCCTTTCATTTATAGGGTTAAAATTTATGACTGCTGCTTTATACTTATTGTCTACAAGAAAGCCAGTACCACCTACTATACCACTGTCTCTTCCACTACACATAGTTGTGTAATTGCCACTTCTTACGATACCCTCTCATTTCCATCTGATCTCTTGAATTTCTGCTACTCCTATACAGTATTTCTCCATCTCTTGTTTGAGTCCATGTAGAGCTCCTGGTTTGTTCAAGTTACTACATTAAAAGCAGCAAAGTATATATCATTTTTTCTTTCACAGTGTCCTTTTCTTTGCATGGGTCGTTAATCAGTATCATCAGTCCGGCTGTTCCTATCTTTGATTTTCATAACAATATGTTTTTTCAAATATGGGGTTGTTAGCCCAATGATCAATCCCTAACCTGGAGGGCCTGGATTTGTCTCCCTTAGGGAGACTGGCTTTACCATGCCTCTAGAGCCCTCACTGCCCTATGTTGTAGGAAACTGAAAATGATGAGGAAAAAGGCATTTTGTGTTTTGTAGTAATATACAATTTCTCCATACTCTTCATTTAGTTATATTAAAAGCAATTGCCATTAATGATGTAATAATATATGTGACTTTAGAAAATTTATTAGTCACACCACCAGCTTCATGACATGTTCTATGCATGCATATTTAACACATAGTGCTGCTTTACGTACTGAACAATTAATCCCATGCATATCGTCTATTGATTCTTATAATTTTTAGTTCTTTCATCGTCAACTTAATCTTTAAATTATTTCTACAGCTGTTGTAACGCTTTTTTTTTTTTTAGCAAATGTGCAGTACCTGTCAAAAAAATAAAACAAGGCAGTTATAATTAAACTGACAGTGTTCCAAGTGTTGCGGTGCAGACTGCATACATTGCAGGACACTGAAGCGTCATAGGTATGTTCATTTATCAGTGTGCTTGTGGAGTATGCTGAAAAAAAAAATTATAGTTCCACTATCTGCCAACAGTTGAAAATGTGGTGCTGTAAGCAGCTAGAATGGGTGTGGGTATAGAAAAAGAGGAGGAATGATCAAACACATGATAACTTTGTCTCTGGCACATTTATTAGGATACAGTCACAAATTACAATATGTGTTCAATATGGTCTCCCAACTTGGCAACATGCTGCATCCTTAATACAACATGGTTGAAAGTTGCCTGCACAATTTCTGGTACAATCAGAGTGATAGGCCATCATATGCTATCCTTCAGATCAGGAAGAGTTTGGATACACCGTGATAGAAATGATTTTTCTGATATCCCCACATCCAGTAGTCACATGGATATAGGTCAGGGGATCTGGAAGCCACACATCTTGAAATTGCCTAGAGATGATGCAGTCGCTACTGAAGGTTTCTTGAAGTAAATCTTTCACCTGGCTAGTGACATGTGGTGTTGCTCCATCTGGCATGAAAATAGTGGTGTGGATAAAGCTGCATTCTTGCAAAGCTGAAGTCACATGTTGCATAAGGAGGTCATTATAACTTGCAGGTGTTTCTGTACACCTAACTGGCCCACAAGATGTCAGTTCCTTGAAGAAAAATGCACTGAGAATGAAGGAACCTGTTAAATCACACCACACAGTCACATAAGCTGAGTGCAGTGGATGTCCCTCCACCACATGTGGTGGACTAGAACCCCATATGTGACAGTTCTGTGCATTCAGGACACCATGCAGAGTAAAATGTGCCTCTTCCATCCAAAGAATATTTCCTGGCCACATGTCTTCTATCTGCATTTGTGCTGAAAAACAGCAAATTCACAGCATTGTAGTCCATCTTGGGGCTATATTTCATGCACATTCTGAGACTTGTAGGGATACCTGAGTAAAATGGATCACAAAATATTTTAAATTGTTGACCAGGGAGAGACAATTCCCATGACGCAGCGGACTTTGAGCCATGTGCTGCAACTGCCATGGGAATGGGATGCTTCCCTCTCCTTGCTGCACCACCTAGTTCAACAGTTTCTTCAAATTTCTTGAACATATTCTTTAGCTCATTTATTGACATGAGGCCTCTTCACAGCTGTTTCTGTCAGCAATATTCCCACAAAGCAGCACTGTTGTTGCTGCCATTCTGATTTCTTTACCAGCAGTGCACAATCATTCTTCTCATTAAGCATTTCATTTTACATGAAATACCTCGGCCTTAACCCTTTACACCTACAATCCCTTCACAAATGAAATTGACATGCATAGCCAAGAGACAAACAGCTTACTGATGTCAAAACAGGAAACATTTGACAGACTGAGTGCTTAAAGAGCTATATTTTCATCTGGTGGCAGAAAATGGAACTATTAATTTTTCAGCATACTTCATGAGTGTATCAATTAATGAATATACCTATGATATTTCAGCATCCTGTGATGTATACAGCCCACACTGTGTCACTCAGAATGCCACCAGCTTAATTATAACCACCCAGTAAAAATTGAGAGTACTCATCCTTTTCCTCTGTGATTCTCATTCATTTTTAAAGGATTGCTCTGATAGATTGCCAGATTGCCTCGTTTTGTACATTCACTGGATCTTTGGACTTGCTTTATACTGTAAACAAATAGCAATGGATAAACAGTGCTTACACCATGATTTTGTACAACTGAAGAATTCACTCCAACCAAAATAAGCTGCATCAAATGCAGGATGAAAGTGTTGCATTGCACTTCTAAATGAAATGCCTCACTGTACCAAGAAGGACAGAGAAAAGTCGAGACATAGTGGGTCATGCCGAGACATGCCAAGCCCAGGACAGCATGTGGGCAGCACACTGTGCACATGTGAAGTTTTGCACATGGTGGCCGACCATGATTTATACTGTTAGGCACATCTTATTTAGCCTAACCAGCTGTGCATCATTGCCAGAGAGAGCCTCTGTCATTGGATATACAGTTGTTTTCTAGCTTGGAGCTTCGACAAAGAACACATTCCCAATTAGGGTCTGTTGTCTTTATCTACCCACATTGTAAAGTTGATTATTGAGTTCAAATCATAAGATCTAAATAAAGTTTCCAGATCATTCTTCTTATGACTGCAACTAACTAACTATTCCCAGGTGTTATTCATCCCCCATCCTTGCTTCTTTCTGATTTTATCCTCATTTGTTCAGGGGGTATCAAGAGTCAAAGTGCTATAGGAAAAAGATCTAAGAAAGAGTTAAATTTTCCATATGTACTGTTTGCTTTACAAATCTCTACCCAGGATACCTCCCATAATTTTTCTCTTAACAGTGTCATTGAGTCATTGTTTATGATCTTGAATACAATGCTTTTTATGATCTGTATCTAATTTGTCATGAGACCTACAGTTTATTATTAATATTTGACTGCCATGGTAAGTTAAACTATTAACTATTGTTTTAATAGCTAAATTATTGAATGTTGATAGGTCTAAGAGTAAATTGTCAATAGCTGGTACCACTATGTCCTTCTATTGTTGCAAGGAATTTTACTGTGAAAAGTAATCGAAATTTGGACACTAGCAATTCTAGATCTCTGTAAACTGCACTACCTGGCATACGTAGTGATTTACATGATAGGTAGGTATAATCTTATGAAAACTGTCTCTGGCTGCTTTATGAAGCTTCAGATATTTTCTACTGATAGCCAGTAAACTGTTGGTACTACAAAATTGTGCATTTTCCAATTCACTATTATGGCACAGCATTCAAAGAGTAATTCAACACATTATTCAATAACCTAGTGGGTCTGAGACTTAACATTGTTTTTTGCGTTTGTAGTCACTCTCCTATTCTTTTTGTTTGTTCTACAGTCGTGCAATATTAGATTGATAACACTCAATTTCATTAATGTTCTGGCAAGCACAATAATTCCAACCATGCTTTCATTTTTCCTGTAGGGTTATGGGAAGTTCATCCTTTTTATTAATTAAGCCTCTGATGTTTTGGTGAGAGACACTAAACACATTTTTGTTAAATCCTATGTTTTGTAATGAGTGAAGGATGATACATCAATCATGCCCATGTAAATGTCCCTCTTCCCTGAGTGATTTTCCAAGCTCTGCATTGACACTTTCCACAGGTCACCCCTTTCCAGGGCTTATCATACTGCTCAAAGTGTGAAACCTTTTAACACTAGTACAAAGAATATCCCACAATGGTCCTGATGTCATCCTTAGATGTATAATTAATGTTCCAGTCCAAACTGTTTGCATTTTAATGTGATAAGTCTGCTTGTGTCTGTGTATGTGCGGATGAATATGTGTGTGTGTGTGCGAGTGTATACCTGTCCTTTTTCCCCCTAAGGTAAGTCTTTCCGCTCCCGGGATTGGAATGACTCCTTACCCTCTCCCTTAAAACCCACATCCTTTCGTCTTTCCCTCTCCTTCCCTCTTTCCTGATGAGGCAACAGTTTGTTGCGAAAGCTTGAATTTTGTGTGTATGTTTGTGTTTGTTTGTGTGTCTATAAATATAAGGAAAATTTTGTACATGCATGGTATTCAGTGAGCCAAGCAAAATTATTACATATGTGTCATAGTATCATGTTTATGATCATTACAATTAAATGTAAAAAAAATATGTTAGGAGTATCATATTAATGTGAAGTAAAACATGAATATACAGTGGCAACAAAATTTAGATTTATCATAAAAGTAAAATTGTATATGCTTATTGAAATATAAATGAAAGTATCAAGTAAATGGAACTCTGTTTTGGAGGGTAGTGTGCAAAAGAACTATGTAAGTAGTTGTCAATGTTTATAGTAAGTGATCAGTGTGAATATGCTGCAGCCTAAGTGACATGTTTATCACATGACAGTCACACAGCAAGAAACAAATCATTGAATGATACATAAAACTGACTATCAAATCATCAGACAGGATGAAGTCCATTTAACTTTGTTACAGATTGATGTAACATTAATTAGCAATAATGGCAAAACTTATAGTTGAATTGTCCAAAACTACAATATGGCCTAAACTATCAAGTGAATTGAAAACACACATATGAATGTAAACATGAAAAATATTTGCAAAACAAGCTGAAAACGTAAGGAAATTCTTAAAACTACTGTAGAAATAAGAAACATCCTATATTAAATTGTAATAGAATTAAGTAAGAACAAATTAGTTGACAAAATTATGAGATTAAAAGTCCTATCTCAAAATGAAATACCAGGAATGTTTGTGGCAAGTGCCCAGTGTACTAGTAAACAGTTCATCTGATTTACTACAATATTTGTGCATGTTAACTGATACACTTGTTTTAATCAGAGCACTAGATTTCTAATAAAAAAATTTTTCTGAACATAACATTTGTTTTTATGCAGTTCAACCTTTATGTTGAAGTGAATGACAAATGCATAATTCATGTTGGTTTATGACATGACGCATTGACAGCTGACCTGTATGTGGACTTGGCAAAGTGGAGGGAGAAAAAGTTGGTGAATGATGACAGCTCCTGATTGCTGATGCTGCCAAGGGATGCATGGTGTCATGGCTCAGCTGATTGTCGGTGCTGTTAAAGAGGACACCAAAGTTGGAAAACACTTGCGATGACAGCTCTGGTCATGTGCTTCTCTCATTTACCAGAAAATGAATGTTACCAGTGGTAATTTATAAACACAACAAATGTAGTTGCTCTTTCTTATAATTTTTTCTGCTAAAGCACTTGTTTGAAGAAGTCTATACACACAGAGAATGTTGTTCATATAAAACGCACTGCTGTGATGTCTCCATTGCATCAATTACGGTCTGTAAGATGAAAGCATAGCACACACAAGAAATGTTCTGCCTATATATTCTTCCTGTATCCAGAAAATCCTTAACAGGGGAAACAATCACTGTTCCATATGATTGTCTATTTAAATGAAAAACTCTACACACATGATTCCATATCGTCATTTTTGTGGTGCAGTTTAATATTTTCAGTGTGCTGTAATCCACAAAATTTTCCTGAACTGATGTACTCCAGTTCATCACAGTTATGGTGTACAATTCTTTTTATTTATTTATTTTATTCTGAAGGAGCCCATGTGGTAATGATTTTATTTCTTAATAGCTTTAACAGATTGTTCCTTTGGCTATGAATGGAAAAAAGCACATGATGCTGGTGTAATCTTTAGTTTCACTTGTAATATCTTACCTGTTTGTAACAATGAACCTGTTAAGAACACATTTATTTTGTTCAGTCAGCCACTTGGAGCTTGCCACCATATATACTATATATTATTTAATTTATTTATCTTCTAAGAGAATTTGCTGTAATTTGTTGTGAGATGAATATTGAACGTGTCTCATATTGTATCTGCATTAAATAGTTTTATGTCACATTTTACTGAAATAATTACTGTTATTTTACTCTTAAATCAAACATTAATACTTGTCATCTTTGAAAACCAACTGAGATGCTATGTAGATGCATGTCTCTGCTTACAAAGATTGGCTTTATTCATATGGCCTAACATTAGTTGCAACATTTTGTATTGAGAGATTTCACCTTTCTGTGGGTATGTCATATTCTGTTCAAAAATATTGGCTGGCTTCTGATTAAAAAAAAACTGTATTGGTGGCATACTGATGCTGCCTTGATTCAATTTGCAAAACACTGTTTCAAAGTATTTGAATTTTTCAAACCAGTTTTTATGGAGTTTTTCGCAGCATGCATAAAAAAAATCTTTGAAGTTCTTGCATAATATGTTATTCTGGATTCAGAGCTGGACAATAAGTAGAAATTAAGCTTTGCTTTATGCTATGATTCCTCAAGAAACTTTTTCACAATTTTGATCAAAACTGTGAGCTGCTATTGCTGAGAATTCATTCTGGTTTGATAACATGTAGAAAATACTAATTTTTTGAGTGTTACATGACCCTTAGATTTTTGTCATGATAAGTGTAATATTACCTTTACATTTGGCAACATCCATAAAGATTAACTAAAAGCATTTGCCCAGGTTTGTCACATATTATGCAATGCATTTATCCTTTATGCTGCTCAGCTGAAACCTTCCTGTGCTGATGCACATCACATTTTCAGTATTATTCAAACTCAATTTGCCATGGTATTAAATATACAATGATGTGGCAATTTTTTAGTTTATTTCCTTGGGTCAAAATATTAGTAACTCTGTTTAAATCTCTTGAACATATTTAACAAGATCATCTACTGCATGTTGTGGTACACATAATTCCAGTGGTCAGAATTAAAAACTGGTATAGGACTAAAAAATTCCAACTGTGCAGGCATTGCTGGTGTACCTGCAACAATATTAAAGAAGAGTGCATCAAACCTAATTGAAATACTCACACACTAATGTGACTACTCACTTAAGGCAGGCACTTGCCCTGATGTATTGAATCCATCAAAAGTTATTCCAGTATTTGGAAAAGGTGGGAAAGATAATGTAAATAACTACAGACCCATCACAATTTCCTCCTGCATCTCAAAAGTGTTAGAAAATGTTATGTATGACAAACTTATGAATTTATAAATAAGAACAACATGGATTAAGAAATAAGAGGTCAACAACAACTGCTGTTTACGAGCACATCAATTTCATCCCAAACCTGATGGACAAAAAACAGGAATTAATAGGAGTATTTATTGATGTGTCAAAAGCTCTTGACATGATGGATCATAAAATTGTGCTACGAAAGCTTGAAAGATGTGGTATTCAAGGTCTGTCCAGCAATTGGATCAGTTCCTTCCTGACTAATTATAAGTAGACAGTGTGCATCAAGGTGAACACTTATCTGACTATAAACAGATTAAATGTGGAGTATCCCAAGGATCAGTAATGGGGCTCCTTGTGTACATAAATGATCTACACTTAAATGTTGACGCACATGAAACAATCGTATCTGCAGATGCCACCACAACTCTACTAAAAGGACACAGCAGTGAACAGCTACAGGAGTCAGTAAACATGATCATAAAACAACTTAGCAGCTGGGCACAGAATAATCAGCTTGTAATAGACAGTAAAAGAACCATTGCAGTGAAATTCTACAATGCTCCTGACAAGGACATGTTTATCCCATCTGTCTCTATCAATAACCAACTAGCTGGTAACAGTACTGAAATCAATTTCTTAGGACTTTAGCTGCAGAGCAACGTAAAATGGAAGAAGCATATTGAGTATCTCAATGCAGAACTGAGCAAAATATGTTACCTTCTATGCTCACTAAAATCTTGCTGTAGTGAGAAAACAGTAATGAATGCATATCATACCAACTTTCATTCTCATTGTAGATATGGGTCCACTTTCTGGGGAATCTCTAAAATGGCTAAAAAGAAATCTTGTATTCCTCCATTGCCATGTATATACATTATGGAAACTCTTATTATTCTTTAAAATAAATGCAATAGGTAAGGACTGAAAAAAAATCAACAAAAAAAAAACCACAACAAAAAACTGTGCTATACATATTCACTTTACCAGACAAAAGAGAAACTTACATATAACCCAAATCAGCACAGATCTGTGCCAAAAAGGTACTTTTCACAGGGGAGTTCGCCTTAACTTGACTTGTCCTGTGCCTTATGCATAAGCTGCTTCTGCTTTGTAGACAACAGGACCAGTAAATACAATACAATACAGTACATTCACTGATAAAAATATTGTGCTGTTTTAGATTATAATCACTAATATTTCCTCCAGTAGGTTCAGATATATATGTGTCTTTTAATATTTTGTCGGCCTCTTGTTCTGCTCAAGTATTGCATCACAATTTCTTGACAAACTTCTATCCTGCAACAGCACTGATTCAATTAATGCTCATATCTTGCTGCAATAAATGTGCAGTTTTCATCACTTCCTTGTTATTTGTAAGTTGTGAGATGTGTTTGGAACTAGGCCTGGTAGATAGGAAATCTCATAGTCAATTTCTTGTAAAGTTAACACTCAGTGTGTCAGATAGTTGTGTATGAAATGACTGCTTGGTAAAAAAGATAAAGCTTTGTGATCTATCATGACAATGGTTTTTCTTCCAAGAGCAAAACTTCTGAATTCCTCGGACAATTGCAAAGGCTTCACACTTGATAACTGTATACTGCTTTTCCCAGAGCTATAAGAATCAATTTGTTAATGCAGTTGTTGGAAGTTCTTTTTGACCATTTGTTCCATACATTTGGTACACCTCAATATCCATGGTGTAATTTCTGCTTTCCATCTGATGAATACATTTTTTGATGAATCAGGATGGTGCAATAATTTAGTTTGACATAAGTTTGATTAGGTAAGATGGAAATGGCTTTGCCATTCCTCCTACCATTTGCAAAAATTTGCCTCCTTCAATAGTTTTCACAGTGAAGGCACTGACAGACAACTATCTACAACAAGCGGTGTGTTAGCGAAACGGAGGCGTACAGCTGAGTATAAATAGGTGTTGTTTTCTAACGAGAGGAATTCAAGTGGGGTAGCTCTCTGGGATGGCGAGGCATGTCACACTGCCAAGCTACACACAGCAACAGATAGGGCGACAGTGTCCCAGCCCATGGCAGGTCATTGGTTCGACCCTCTGAGGCTGACACGGGGTCCGCAGTCAGCCAACAGTGGGCCACTCTTTCGCTCACTACTGCAGGCAATCGTCTCGGCTCCCGACACACGCCAGAGACTTCCGAGGCGAGGGCCGATGATTCGAATGCTAAATCGCAGGCGGTCATTGCCACCGCATTCTCAGCTATGCCAGCAAGGAAGAAGCAACAGCGGGGCCGGCCTACAGCTCCCAGTGGAGCAGCACGGAGTCAATGGGGATGGTGGTCACTGAGTCGGCTGCTGGCGCAGCCATCCTGACATCATCAGGACTCGGCGGGCTGGCCAAGGCTGGCACAGCACAGTGTTACATTGCACAGTCCGCTGGAGTGCTTCCTCAGCAATTTGGGGCCTTGTGACGCAGACCGAGGTGAACGGAGCACTGTAGTGGTGGCAAATAAATCATTTGGAAAGTTCTCGCTGAGTTGAAATATGGCACCTCCTGGCACCCACCCACTACATTTGGTGTCATCCCACCACATTTGGTCATCCTGATGTATTTGGTGGCAGAAGCCGCCACAACATTTGGTGTCAGAATATCAGGTGTCATCTGTACAGTACGTCATACGAGCCCACCGCCTGCAGTACAGTCACAAGATGTGGTGAGTACTGTCAAAATTGTTCTTTTGGGTGTTGGACGTTTTCTTTCTTTTTTGTTTGTGTTTTGAGTATGAAGTGTCAAAAGCCACATTGTAGATGTTTTGTGTGGGAGTAGTGTCTTTTGTTGTCAGAATAAGTGTTAGTGTATTTGGGGCAGTAAGATTTATTTTTTTTTTTGTAGCATTTAATTACTTTTGTATTGGCTTGTATGTGATGTTACTGAGTATGATTATACTGAGCTGTAATAAATCTGGTTGTTCTTGTCCTTAATCCTGAAACAAAATGGCTAACTGGGACCGAAAGCAACACAATGGCAGAGTCAAGGATGCAAGGTGTGTTGGAACCAGAAGCGGTGCGGATTGTGATGGAAAAAGTAGCACAATTGACAGCAGACAGTACGCAGTTGAGAAATGAATTAATATCTTGAAGGGAGCGGGAAACCACATCTGATCAGTCGTTGTTGCCTAGGGTGCAGGAGATTGATCCAGTCGCTGCAAGTTTGATTATTCCATTTTCTGGCAAGGCATCTGAGGATGTGCATTCATTTGCAGAGGACTCGGAGACTTCAACAGTGATGAATTGTTGGTCTGATGAGCAGTTGTTACATATAACCAAGATTAGATTAACGGGTGAAGCAAAAGCATATGTAAGGTGTTCTGAGGCCTTAAGGAAGGCAGGACAGTTTATGCAGTTAAAGGAAGGGCTTTTACAAAGGTACAAATAACAGAATAGCACTCGGTACTTTAGGGAGAGGTTAAGTACAAAGACAAAGAGACGGTGGGAGACGGTGGAGAAATGTGCTGACAGGATAAGGGAACTTAATGAGTATAGTTATGAGTTGGGTCAGAGCGAAAAAGCGAATAGTGTTCTGTTGCAGGAGGCCAAGCAAAGGACACTTGATGTATTTTTGAGAGGGTTACCGGCGCATATGTCATGGAAAGAGCGTGAAGGGAATCCGAAAGATTTGTATTCGGCCATTCAGCTGGCAGTTCAATGTGAGGAAATAGATGTGGCAACAGGGGCACGTGAGAGGCAAACAGTGTTTGCAGCGGGTATAAAATGTTATAAGTGTGGTTGTAGAGGACATGTGCAGAGGCAATGTACCCAGTCACCAAGGAATAGAGAAAGGGGTGGAAATCAGCAGTGTGGAGGATGGAGAAGTGGAGATAGGAGAGGTGGACAGTTGTTAATTGACAGAAGGGGACCAAGACCCACCTAAGGGAGCTTCCGTTTAGTTTCAATGCTATGAATACATATGCAGAGGTGGAATGTTCAGTGGTAGGATCTGTAAGAACTAAAAAGTTTAAGATTTTGTTGGACACAGGGACGCAAATGTCAGTGACTACTAAGAATATAATGGGATGAAGGAAGTTAGACCCACCACGTTACAGGTTGCGTGGAGTGGAGGATAAGGAGGTCACGTCTGTGGGGCCGGTGACAGTTGACTTTCACATAGGGAAAGTCTGATTTAATGCGTGCATAGAGGTAGTACCATGGATAAGCGAGGGCTACAACATGATCCTAGGAGTAGATTTCTTGCATCAATATCATGCCAAAATTGACCTTGGACAATAAAATGTGAAACTTGATGGAATGTTATTTCCGCTAAGGGAAACTGTTGTCAAAGCAGAGCTGTTGTGAGGGGCGCTCAGCATAATGAACAAACTAATTGAATCGTTTACATTAGCATTGAGGCTTAATTCGCCTGAGTGTGAGTCTAGTGGCACCGGGAAGTCGCTTTGGGTAAGTGTGGAGTTGAATCTACCTGTGGGTACAGTATGTGTTATTTAACCATTGGAGGATAATGAAGATTGGGTTTCATTGGGTTGTTTTGTGAAATGTAGTGTTGTACGCGTACAGGAGGAGAACGACGGGTGAGTAGTTCCCGAGAACATGGATAGTTTTAGCACTGTAGACTCAAATGTGAGGAAAGGAGCTCTGTAGCAAATTTGGATGTGCCAGATGACAAAGACTGGTGTTCGAGAGGTAGGCAAAGTGATCAACCACTAACTGCCGATAGAACTGCATTGCATGACAAAATTAAGCATTTGAAAGGAGGAGAAAGAGAGCATATGGAAGTATGCAGTATAAAGTGGGGCAATGGGTAATGTTGTCCAGCTGCTTTATGCAAAAAGGGAAAACGAAGAAGTTCCTCACGAGGTATCAAGGGCCTTACCAAGTTATTGAAACCACATCCCCCATTAAAGTTAAGCTTCAGCTGCCAACGAGAACAACGATGGTACACATTGGGCGGTTACGGCCATTTAAGGGTTGCCTGGATGTGATTCCAGGCATGTCACAGGAAGGAAAGAGGAAGAAAGAAAGAGTGAAGAGAGGTGCTAAGTGCAGAGATAACCAGGAAGATAGAGTACAGCATGAAGTACCATATCCTTTGTGATCTAGAAAGTAGTAGAGGGTTTTTTTTTTTTTTTTTTTTTATTTTTTTTTTTTAGTCGTGTATCACTGGGTTGGCATAGATTAATTAGGCATTGTATATGTGTTTTTGAATGTAGCCTGCTAGGGGCAGTGTAACATAATAGGACCAACCTTCCATCTGGTAGCGTCAGTTTCAGGAGTCACACAATTGAATGTTACGCAGCCACAGCTGTACTGGCCATAAACCACTTAAGAGTTTTTCCAAGGTAGAATCTGACCTTGTTAAATCAAACTCTGTAGCCAGGCTTGTTGAGATCCATAAACCAGTTCATTTTAGAGCAAGAGGGACGCTTATCAGCCGAACAGCTTGTTCAACATGTCGCTCAGTATAGGGAAAGGCAACGGCAAATAACGATCATTTTGAGCACCTCTGTGCCAAGTGTCATCACAGCCTTAACTTTGTTATGTGTTGTTTTCTTTCTTATCAGGCAGAGAGCCAATTCCCAGAAGGATCCGAGGGTAGTCCAAGTCCCAGTAGACTGGCTACCGAGGGCGTAGGTAAGTGGATGAACGAGTGTTCAGTGGAGTGGTCATCCATTAAGGATTTTTTTTGTGTTTTTCCCCTCTTGTCATCTGCTTAGGAGCACTGGACCATGTCTAAGTTTTCTAATAGTAAGTAGGCATGTCATAAGCTCCAATCCAAACAAGTTTTAGAGTTAGTTAAAGGACGACCCGGGGACCGGGCCTTTCCAAAGAGGGGAATAATGTAGCGGCACCACTGTTTAGGATAGGAAAAGTTAGTTTTGTGCGATATTCAGAGAACAAGTTACAGCCAGGTGTGGGCCGGACTGCAGTAAGTTATGCATACCAGCAGTTGCAAAGGCAAATAGAGGCCACGGGGGTGTAGAACTGCCAGAGAGGCAGCACACAGCAGTTTCCATGGCGCAAGTCACAGGCAGAAGAGAGCCACTGGCCAACATAAGTCTTATGCATATGTGACGCGAAGTGGTGCATTAGTGAAAAAGAGACATGCAGCTGAGTATAAATAGGTGCTGTTTTATAGCGAGAGGCATTCAGGTGTGGCAGCTCTCCGGGACGGTGAGGCATGTCACAACGCCAGGCTGCAAGCAGCAACAGATGGGGCGATAGTGTCCCAGTCCATGGCTGGTCATTGGTTCAACCATCTGAGGCTGACACGTGATCCGCAGCCAGCCAGCGGTGGGCCCTCTTCGGCTCGCTACCGCGGGCAGTCATCTTGGCTCCCGACACACTCCGGAGACTTCCGAGGCAAGGGCCGCAGATTCGGACATCGGATTGTGGGCAGTCATTACCGTTGCATTCTTGACTATGCTAGCTAGGAAGAAGCAACAGCAGGGCTGACCTACAGCTCCCAGCAGAGCAGTGGGGAGTCAATGGGGACAGTGACCGCTGAGTTGGCTGCTAGCACAGCCATCCTGACATCATCAGAACTCAGCGGGCCAGCCAAGGCCGGCACGACACAGTTTGCATTGCACAGGCTGCTGGGATGCTTCCTCAGCATTGTGGGGTCCTGTGACGCAGACCGAAGTGAATGGAATACTGTAGTGGAAGCAAATAAATCATTTTGAAAGTTTTCACTGAGTTTTAATACGGCACCTCCTGGCACTCACCCACTACATTTGGTGTCTTCCTGCTACATTTGGTCATCCTGATACATTCAGTGGCAGAAGCCTCCACAGCACCGTGATGGGTCAAAACCACAAGCCATTTCTGTGGGTGTCTGTAATGGATTGGGCCTGGCGATCTGCAGCTATTTAATTCCCACTAATGTGCAGGCCCTGCCTGTTGAATCTAGCTGCACAGATCTGCCCACAGGCCAGGCCTGTTTGTGTGTGGAGTAATGCAGTGGATTTTCACAGTTTATCCATTGACCCAAGACTGTGGTGCTCCTAAGCTGGCCAGAGGCCACGGGCGATGGATTTTAGGAATTGTGGCCGTATCACTACAAGTATGTTGTACAGTGTGGCATTTTGTAGACATTTTATTTGTTCTAGTACATTTTGGCACTTCAAAAGTAATTTATATGTTACAAAGTATGGACAATAAGAAGAAGAAAATGGTGTCAGTTACTGGCAGTTCGTACGCTATGCAGTCATGTATTTCTCGAAATAAAAATCACACAATATATGTAAAATCGCTGGCGGGTCAATAGACACACAAACAAACACAAATACACACACAAAATTCTAGCTTTCGCAACCAACTGTTGCTTCATAAGGAAAGAGGGAAGGAGAGGGAAAGACGAAAGGATGTGGGTTTTAAGGGAGAGGGTAAGGAGTCATTCCAATCCTGGGAGCGGAAAGACTTACCTTAGGGGGAAAAAAGGACAGGTATACACTCACACACACGCACATATCCATCCGCACATACACAGACACAAGCAGACAAAAATGTCTGCTTGTGTCTGTGTATGTGCGGATGGATATGTGTGTGTGTGTGTGTGTGTGTGTGTGCGAGTGTATACCTGTCCTTTTTTCCCCCTAAGGTAAGTCTTTCCACTCCCGGGATTGGAATGACTCCTTACCCTCTCCCTTAAAACCCACATCCTTTCGTCTTTCCCTCTCCTTCCCTCTTTCCTGATGAAGCAACCGTTGGTTGCGAAAGCTAGAATTTTGTGTGAGTGTTTGTGTTTGTTTGTGTGTCCATCGACCCGTCAGCGCTTTTGTTTGGTAAGTCTCATCATCTTTGTTTTTAGATATATTTTTCCCACATGGAATGTTTCCCTCTATTATATTCAATACATGTTAAATAACAGATATAACTCAGGGGTAATTACCAACAATAATGAACATAGTAGAACCAACATTTTATTGGTGGTCACCTGCAGTGTTGGTTTACAGAATTCTTTCCCACCATGTATGCTTCTTTCAAGAGGCCTTCTTTCTTCTGAGGTTTTTTCTGAAATAAGTGAAGGTTTTTAAATCTGTCTTGTGAATCCAAGGAAATGCGTATTTTTATCACAAAATGTGTTTCGTTTTATTGAAATAAAATAACATCTGTGGTCGTAATGAAACACAAATACTATTTGGCTCGTTCTCTCCATCTAAAAACTGTTTATTACAAGAGATGTTGATGTCAGTACATAAGATTTATGCTCACATCAGGAAATGTCATCTGATAGCAAGCTTTTTAAAATATTTCTTCATTTGCACTATTGTTTCTTGTACCATAGCCAGAGAGACAGATTGTAAACTTATGTCTTAACTTACCATTGAGATCTCAAAATTTTTCAGGGAAATATTTAAAACCTGTCTGAAAATCAGGGAAATATCACAGAATTGCAGTTGGGGAAACTTGTGGCAACCCTGGGTATTCCAACACCTAGCATCACTACACAATATCCATGTCATACCTATTCCACACCTGCTCCCAACCCATTGCCTCATGGCTCATATCTCCGCAACAGACTTAGATTCAAGACCTGTCCAATACACCCACCCACCACCACCGACTCCAATCCAGTCACAGGCATCTCCTATCCCATCAGAGGCAGGGCTACCTGTGATAGCAGTCATGCGATCGACAAACTAAGCTGAAACCACCATGCTGCATTCTACATGAGCATGACAACTAACAAGTTGTCTGCACACATGACTGGCCACCAACAAACTGTGGTGAAGAGACAGCTGGACTACAGAGTTGCTGAACATGCTGACCAGCACAACATGCTTCACTTCAGCTTCTGCTTCACAGCCTGTGCCATCTGGATCATTCCTACCAACACCAGCTTTTATAAACTGCATAGCAGGGAACTCTCCTGCAATATATCATACATTCCCATAACCCCCCAGACCTCAACCTTCACTAGTCCCTGGCCTTCACCCACCTATCCCCTGCCGTGCTCCTGCTCTAACACTATACAGCCTTCTAATCTATGAATGTACTCACTAGTCTTTTTCCCCTCCTCTATTTCTCTTTTCTCCACTCACCACTCCGTAACCACCCTCCCCTCCCCACCAAACCACTGGAATTCACCTGACAGCCCTACCCTGTCCCATCATTTTCCTGCATGTTCCCACAAGCAGCACCAGACCCTCCACTACCTCTACAGGGAGTCTACGACCCAGGACAACTGGGAGATCCGGGAAAAACCCGGGAATCTTTTAATCCGGGAGAAAACCGGGAAAAACCCGGGAATTTTTTAGAATTCCGGGAGTCTATTATTGTTTTAGTTTTCAGTTAATTTTTGTGATTTTGACTGGTAAGAATCAATACTCCAACAAAGAATATTACTGTATCCCGCTTCTGTGGAATAATACTGCAGCAACAAAACATGAACGAGAGGGGGGAAAAAAACGAAAATAAAACTTAAGTCTCAAAGGAAATGCATGCAACAGCAAAACATAGTGCTCATACAAGCGTCTGCCAACAGCAAAGTGTCTCAAAGGCTTTAGGAAGACTATGCAATGCTTCCTAACAACAAATTGCTTCCGATGAGCATGACGTAACAGACAGTACTGGTACTCAAGAAAATTTACATCCGAATCTGGACATACGAATGTGCACTTTAAGCCGAATTATGCATTTTAATATAGTTCACGAAATTCCGATACTCTTGAAGTATCCTCTGATGTCTTTTTTCTTTTGTTACATAGTGCAAGATCTTTTAATGTTTTACACGTATGAACATACGAGCTTCCTGCGTCATCACAGCTGCGCATAGCAGTGGCGCCTGTTATCTGGCGCTCTCTGGCAATTCTGAAATGAATCAGTTTATAACAGGTCACAAGAAAATATTGCGAATGGTTGTTTGAAAAGCGTTACTTTCAAAGTAAATTCACTTTTACACAAGATGAACAATGTGCGAGAATGTACGATGAATTTCTTAAATCACAGAGCGTTTGACTCTCAATAAAAAATCAACTTTTTGAGGACGACCATGTAGAAGAATTTCGAGCTCAGAAGATCAGAAATTTACGTTGTTATTAAAAATTTTACTGGCACATTTGTGTGATATATCTGAAATTGTAACACGCGCAGAAAAGATCAACATTATATGTGGAAGCTTAGCGTCTCTTGCAGCTTATTAATCTTCGAGACCACTATTATATGTGAAAGCTTTGTTTTTCTTGTAGCAACACTATGTATATTAATTTAAACCATAACTTTTCCTATTTGTGTTTTTGCACTACATAAAAGTGATCTTGCTATTGGCTGACTACATCACGTGTCCTATGCTGTCTTCGGCTGGCGAGATCATGTGACATGAGCTATGACTGGCTTACAAAAGCACGTCGCAATCTCGATTTCAATGCTTTGGAAAGTAACATGCGGTGTATGGTGGAATTCTAATTTATACCGTCATAACATGAAAATATGTAGCGTAAATGTTGCTGCACATCAAAGATCTTTCCAAAAGGTGTTTTTTCCGCCCCTTAGTTTTGTTTTCTAAAGTGCCGGGAATTCTACATCGACTTATAAAACCATAAACATTCAAAGGACTGATAAGTTTTACAGTGCCGAGGAAAAGTATACTATCACTTAACACGGGAGAAAGTGTATTTTCAACTGGGAAATCTGGGAAAAATCCGGGAATTTTTTTTCCTTGTCCCTGTATACACCCTGCCCTACCATGCTATCTCTCACCCACTTCCTCCTTATCGCAGCCTCTTCCTTATTTCCACCACCTAGATTGCTCTACCATCACGTGCAGTTGCTCACTGTCCAGCCTTGGTGGTCAGAGACAGTGGTCAGATGTGCGTGAGGTGTGCTTGCATGAAAGAGTGTGTATTTTCTGCATGAGAAGAAGACCTTTTGCCCAAAGCTCATGTGTACAGCAGTCTTTATGTTGTGCCTGTGTGCAACTCATCTCCTCTAAAAGGTGAGTAGGATTCTATCTGTTTCATAATGTTGTCTTTATTCCATCTTGAACTTTTCATTGTTTGAGCTACATAACCCCATGTCCAGCACCTTGTCACAAACATGTCTGCAATGTTATACATAAGTTTTGTTCCTGTTTAATTTAAGCTTTCGAAAGATAACACAGACTTTCATTTCACGTTTAACAATGTATATTACAAAAGGTTTTTAATTCATTTGGTAATCAATGTATTTTATTCCTATCAACAACATGGCCTCCTGTTTTAAGATATCTCTGAGATGTGCAGTTTGTTTTCATTGAAATAACTCATGAGCAATGAAAACATTGATTTTCACATTTTCTAAAATTCGAAGTTTTATGGAATAACATAATATGAAAAAAGTAGTCATGTGACTGGTATTGCAAAAATTTATAAAATGCAGTATCACATTAGTTATAAATGGCTGGCATTGCAGACTTCAGAATCCAACTTGATCTACCATGCTACAAAGGGATAAAATATATGACTGAGTGGTTATACACAACATGTACAGAAACGGAACTGCAGTTATATGAGTTAAGAATGTTGAAGGAAAGAAGTGGGTGAGAAGGGAGGCTTGTTTGTATGCTATGCCTATCAGTATCAGTTGCAAAGCGATTTAGAAAAGATTGCTGTATGGTGTGGCAAGTGGCAGTTGATGCTAAATAACGAAAAGTGTGAGGTGATCCACATGAGTTCCAAAATAAATCCGTTGGAATTTGATTACTCGATAAATAGTACAATTCTCAAGGCTGTCAATTCAACTAAGTACCTGGGTGTTAAAATTACGAACAACTTCAGTTGGAAAGACCACATAGATAACATTGTGGAGAAGGTGAGCCAAAGGTTGTGTTTCATTGGCAGGACACTTAGAAGATGCAACAAGTCCACTAAAGAGACAGCTTACACTACACTCGTTCATCCTCTGTTTGAATATTGCTGCGCGGTGTGGGATCCTTACCAGGTGGGATTGATGGAGGGCATCGAAATGGTGCAAAAAAGGGCAGCTCATTTTGTATTATCATGTAATAGGGGAGAGAGTGTGGCAGATATGATACAGGAGTTGGGATGGAAGTCATTAAAGCAAAGACGTTTTTCGTCGCTGCAAGATCTATTTACGAAATTTCAGTCACCAACTTTCTCTTCCGAATGCAAAAATATTTTGTTGAACCCAACCTACATAGGTAGGAATGATCATCAAAATAAAATAAGAGAAATCAGAACTCGAACAGAAAGGTTCAGGTGTTCGTTTTTCCCGCGTGCTGTTCGGGAGTGGAATGGTAGAGAGATGGTATGATTGTGGTTCGATGAACCCTCTGCCAAGCACTTAAATGCGAATTGCAGAGTAATTATGTAGATGTAGATGTAGATGTTACACAATCTGTATATTTAGCACACGGTAAAGGGAACCAAGGAGAAATTTGGAGAAGGAAATGAAGTTCAGGAATGTGTCCAGTGAAATTGTAATTCTAGCAGACACAGCAAATGATTTGGAAGAGGAGCAAATGACTTGGAAGAGGAGCTGCATGGGATGGATAGTATCTTGAAAAGAGGTTATAAGATGAACATACAAAAAAGCAAATCAAGGATAATGGAATATTGTTGAGTTAAACCAGGTGATACTGAAGGAATTTTGTTAAGAAATGAGGCACTAAAAGTATAGATGAGCTTTGCTATTTGGGCAGCAAAATAAAAGAGGATGGCCAAAGCAGAGATGATATAAAATGGAGACTGGCTATAACATGATATGTTAAATTTTAGGGTGGGTTTACCATTGATATTTGTTTGGAATGTAGTGTTGTATGGAAGTGAAATGTCAATGATATGCATTTCAGACAAAAAGAGAAACAAGATTTTGAAGTGTAGGGCTACAGAACTATGCTGAAGACTAGATGTGCAAACTGTGTCATCACTGAGGAGGTGCTGAATTTAATTGGGGAAATAAGAAATGCATGGCACAACTTGAGTAAAACAAGGGATCAATTGATAGGACAGATTCTGGGACAGCAACGAATTGTCAGTTTGGTAATGGACAAAAGTTATGCAGGGAGACCAAGGGCTGAATAAAGAAAACAGGTTCAAATGGATGTAGGTTACAGTAGTTTTTAGGAGATGAAGAGTCTCACACAAACTAGCCTTTGGACTGAAGACCACAACAGCAATATCATCAGGCTCACTGTGACCATCATCTGGGAGGTCAATATTATTTGTTTCACCATATTTATTCATTTCATGCCTAATAACACTCCAAATTATCCTTGCCTTATATTTAGTATTTTGATGTCATAGTGAAGAATTCTTCAATTTTACAATCTGTGAATAATAACTTTTTAAATTCTTGATTGGATCCAGTCTTTCAATTAAATAAATCTCACTCTTCCTAGTCTATAATGATTTGATCTCAGACATTGGACACCATTTTTCGCAGCTTCCACTGTAAAATGTCCTGTTTCGTATGTCTATAATTTGCCACAATGCTTTGGCCATTTTTTTTCTGGGTTGATAAAAACATTTGCAACTTCCCTTGTACATTTTATCAGTCTGTAGTGGAATTATTTGCGTTAATTATTTCAGTAGTTGAGAACTTTGATAGCTCAGACATAACTGATAAATTTGTTTATTTCCTTGATAAAACTTTCATGATAAAGGATTTCTTTAGCAGCAATACATAAGATTAATGTAACCTGTGGAGCAAGGGAAAAGAAATAATTTTTCTAGCCTATCCTATGCCCTAAAATAACAGAATAGTGAGACCACTGGATACTGCTCTCATTCAGGTGATTCCGATACACTGTCAAATTGTGTTTAATGTCAAGAGGAGTTACCTGTTTTGGTTATGTTTGCCATCAGGCTTTGGGGGTAACAAGCATTCAGTGTTTGACACTGAAGGCATCCACATATTTACCATTTGTAGCAATTTATTTATGTTCAAGAATTTTGTGCTGCTGATTGATATTCAAAATATAGTGAACTTTGTAATTATTATAATATATAATTTGTTTCACTGATATGATGACCAGAAAATGTTTCATTACATTTGCAATTAATTATTGTTTGAAGCAAGCTATAGTTCACTTACTTCTATGTATTTCAGGTACAAGCCATCAGAATCAGTCATATCAGCAACCACAGCTATTCCCGTGCCAACAGTGTCATAATGTTTACCATTACCAAAGAAATCTTTTACGGCATATTAGGCTTGAATGTGGAAAGCCAGCACAAATAGAATGTCCATATTGCAAGTACAGGTCAAAACATAGAGCTGACATGATGAGACATGTTAGAATAAGGCATCGTGTGCCAGTTACACGTTTCAAGGGGAAAGGAGTGCCTTAACTGGAATTTTTGTTACATGGTTGGTTGTTGGTTGTTGGCATATAATTAAATGTTGTGTAATAAAACATTAATGCTAAGACTACAGTGAAAAACTGATAGTTTGTATGCAAATCTGATATGTGATACTAATGTCTCAATTTTAATATAATCTTGAAAATAGAAATTGTGCTCCAATAAATTCAGACTAAAAACAAAATTAATTATTTTTAAAGTCCTTAGTTAAATATAATATTTTCTCAGTTAATTTTATAAATTTGTCTTATAATTTTTCTCACAAGAGGGAACTAAGTGAGCTTTGTGTTTCACTTGTAAGATTAGTCAAACAACCACATGTCTGAGAAAGTGAAAGGAGTTACTTAAAATAAACATACGAGTGTAATTGAAATATGTCACACAGATCTGTCTGCATTCTTATTTTGGATTAACTGACTTCATTATGTTGCTAAAAATTGAATTTACAGATGCACTTCTAACGTTTGCTGTCAGATAACAATGTACAGGTTCCATAATGTTCCACTGAACCAACTGTTCAACATCAGCAGGTGTCGGCAATTGCTGTTGTCACTGCTGCAAGATGCAACTGGTGAAAATTGCACAATGGCAGTGACATGTATTGTGGCCTTGAGCAGGAATTATGCATGCGCAAAGGACTACTCGCAGCTGGACAAAAGGTATGTACATAGTGGCCATTTCCGCAAACTGAATGGAGGCCTTCTGTCTGTACACAGGTGGCACTGACACTGGTGCAGTGGTTAAAAACTGAATTAATTCTCTGCAATACACTTCACTGGGTAAGGAATCAAAGGTTCTTGTTTCTGCCATTTTACTCAATAGCAGTCAGTGCTGAATTCCAGACAGTGATAAGCTGAAGTATCGCATCCATGTTGCTAAGATTGTCTGCTGTACAGATATGGCCACCTTGATAATACAGTCACTGGATGATGATGCTGAGGATAACAAATGTCTTCTTGTAAGGCAGGCAATGCCTCATTTTAGGCAGTGCTCTGCTACTGCTGATTTGGTCAGTTGGGCCAGGTACGTATGTTGACGGTGTTCAATGCAACATTCTTGCACAGCAAGACTCGTCTGCCCGATGTAAGATTTCGCAACCTGACATGAGATCTTACGTGTGCCATGTTTTCTAAGGCCAAGCACAATCATCTTTGACTGAACATAAAAAATTCCTCTATTTTGCAACTGGATGAGGAAAACATGTAATGTAATGTCTGTTGAGGATCCTTTCGATTCTTGAAGATGTGCCACCAAGAAATGATAAGAAGCCAATGCAGAGGGTGCCTCCACACTTAGTTTGCATTCCTACACTGAACTTGGTTTAGTCATAATGCATGTATGTTTTCACTGGTGAAATTTATGAATTCGTTACCATCTGTAAAAGACCACTTTCATTTTGGAAAATGTGGCATATATAAGATCCCATACCAGTGTGAGAAATCTTACAATGAGCAAAAACATCATACAGTGCAAGAACACTGTGCTGAACACCATGACCTCGGCAGTGCCTTTGAATCAAGCATTGGCTGCCATTAAATTAAAATGGAAGAAACCAGAACCTTTGATTTCTGACTCAATGAAGTGCATTGCAGAAGGTTAACTCAGTTTGTAACCACACCAGCATCCAGTGCTGTTAATGCCATCTGCGCATATGCAGAAGGCCTCCCTTCAGCACCCAGAAGAGGCCACTATGAACGACTGCCAGCAGTCAGTGGTTCTCTGCACTTGAATAATTCCAGCTTATAGTCCCAAGAAATTTCAGTACCACTGCTCAAGTATCACTAGTAACTTTTGCAGTATTAAAAACACATGGTTCGATGAAATGTTGTGGGACTTTCACAACCAAGAATCGCATTTGCAACAGATCCATCAGGGAAGTCTTAGAGGGCATGCCTCATTAAATTTGTCTGCTACTTTTCTTGGATCTGAGACACTGTTATTTTCTTTTATAGATAAAAGTTTTTGATGATAATCACTCTGTTCCAGTTTCTTATCTGATAAACTTTTGTAGTGCCTCTGACATATTTTTTGACTTTGAAATATAGTTATCATTATTATCAACTAAAATAATCAATGTTTGAAAATATAATTTAATATGGTCTGATAAAAAAATCATCTCACCTCATCCCGTACAGTGTCTCCCTTGTCCCCAGTTTTGGGTGACTTCACCATAAACCCCCCTCCCCCCCCCTCCCCCCCCTTTCCGCCTCTTTTCTCTTTTCCTAAATCTCAACAGCCTTCTTTCTTTCCCTTCAATGCTTCTGCCAGAAGAAGGAGCCACTTCCCCAAAGGTTTGCGCATCTTCATATCTTTTATATGTGTTTTCTTCAGCTGCTCTTGGGGGAGCAGATTTTTTTGTCTACCCATACTATATCATCATTATTATGTATTTTAGCTACATTCACTGTCTTGTTGAATACTTGGTTATATTTTTTGTGTTATTTCTAAATTCTGGTGTTGTGTTATTGTGTTTAATGACTGGAGAATTTTATGTTTCTACTTATAGTTATGATATATTATGTTATCAAATATATATTATCATCTATCTGAATGGTCCTCTTTTTCACTGGAAATTCTATTTTAAAGAGATGTAGATATGCATTGTGGTGCTGTCAAGAATACTGTTTACTTTAGTTTTGCTGAAGATTCCTACTATGTTTCCCTTGATAGCATACAATTAAACATTCTGTTGTTATCGTCACTGAACAATGTTCAGTGATTTTAGTTTTTAGTACCCACCATCTTTCAGTGTGTAGCTTAAATGACCAAATTGAATCTCTATGGCCACTGTATCACATATTTATTATTTTGCTGCTGTAGTCAAGGTCACAAAGTCTTCTAAAAATTTCATCAACTGCAAATTTACATTTAGCAGTCATTCTAGTTGAAGATTTGATTATCGCTGTCTTTCTATCACATTTTATATCATTAAGCAGTCTTTCAAAGTATGCAGTTAACTTTTTCCAGTCTCCACATAGAAATTTATAAAGTGTTACAACTAAGATATTAAAACACAAATTATCAACTACACATATTCATAGTCTTTGATTCGAGGCAGTTTATCAGTAGTTTTCTACTACTGTAAATTCTAAATAATCTTCCATGAAAATGCTGTTCCATGACATTTAACATTGTTTCTACGATGTGAACTGGCAAGGGTTTATCCAGAAATTACAGTTAACATAATGTATAATAATCTTCCAACTTTAAGCTCTCGGCTTTTCAAATCTTGTCCAGTGCAGTCCTCAACAATCAGCCTTTCCTTCTCATCCCGGCCAGTAAATCTCCCCTGACCTGGGGTTCTGAGTGACCTCTCCAGTCCTTTGCCTTCACCCCTCTTCCTTCTCCTTCAACTCTTCTGCCGGAAGAAGGAACCACTGGCTCTGGAAGCTGGTATAAGTTAAATGTCCCCCTGCCACCACTTGGCGAGTAGACTTTTTAACTATCCACTTGACATAATCTGTTCTTTGACTAATCAATATTCAGTTACACTTAGGGTTGACTGCATAAAGCAGCTGATCTTAGATTAGTACGAAAAAGGAACTCGGTTCAAACTGAACTCAGAAGCCCATGTTGAGTAAATCTCAGATTATTTTGCCGTGCTCTAAGATCAATGTTGACTACAAAATTTTGCCAGTCAAGTGGTTCAATTGCATTCATATGTTCACGACCTAATGTTACTACTGAAGAACAGATTTCATGTTGCACAAATGCTTGTTAAAAAGTGGGTAGCTAATAAAGAAGTTTTTGTTAACATTGACACAGTGCAGACGCTTAATATATTTTTTTTAATATACGTGTTAATGTTAAGAAGATTATCCAAGGTGTAAGTAATGATTACAGGTACAAAAGAGGAAACTCATAATTATTGTGAAAAAACTTAAAGATATTTCATAGATACTTAGCAGCAGAAAGGAAAATTGAACAAGTAGAAGTGAATAGTTACTTATATGCAGTTCAATAGTAACCAATAATAGTTAAACATCCCTTACAAAAGTGATCTCTAGGCTTCAATAAAAGTATCTACACAATTCACATTAAATTTTAAACCACCAAAGATGTGCTAAAAGTGCTATGACAACCGCATACTCATTGATAAATGAAAACTGTAAGAACATAAGTCAATCAGGAAAGTATTACTACCGGATGTTGTCTCTCAGTGCCTCAGTTGTTACATGATGGACTATGGTTTACAAGTTCTGGTCTTCCATTCCAGGTCTGTCCCAGGATTGTCATGTGTTTTTGAATCCACATTAAAATGTTGATCTCCAAGTTTGTGAATGGGTCAGTCTGTTCAAATGTCTAGAAAGATGAGGGTCCAGCACCTCCAAAATAACGTTGCTCAGTAAATCATTGTGGTGGTCAAACCAAGCTTTGGGTTGACAACTCAACCTAAACAGACAAGACAAATATGTACTTCTGCCACTCTCAGCATCGATAATTTCTTGAGTGTTGAGTGTAGAACAGCAATGGCTTTAAAACCTATGAAATAATGAGGCTTTTGTGCAAACAGAAAGTCACCTAAATCCATGACCAGTTCTCTGTAATGCGTATGTTTGCTTCATGTTCCACAAACTCTTGAAACCATGACATGATGCAAATATCATCCACAATTTGCATTCACACTCAAATCGATGACCTGACAATTGATGTGAGGTGGCCATGAATTATTAGTTCCCAAACAAAGTAACCTTTATGGTATCTATATTTATTATAAAGTCATGTTCTGTATGGATATTGATATGTTTTTCAGTAATAGATAGACTGATTCATGGGGCCTGTTTATGTATATAATTTATAATTACAGTTATGACAAATGTGTAATATAGGGTGATTACAAATGATTCATTGGGTTTTGAATGAATGTATTTCATGAAATATTACATACAAAATAATTACACTGTATGAAAAAGCATATTCTCAAGTTTCTTAAACATCATTACAAATGTTGTATGTGCTCTCCTCATATTACACAACACACATCTACGTGGTAGTCAAGTTCAACCCATACATGTTTGAACATGTCCCTAAAAAAAGTCACAAACTGTAAGGCCTGGAGACCTTGGTGGTCACCTGAAGAGTGCCAAATCATCCTGTGCAAATTGCCCAGCCCAGCTGTTTGGAAGTTCCTTGTTCAGATGGTGATACACTTATCTTGCCAATAAGGCGGAGCTCTGTCATGATGGAATATGAAGTGTGGCTTATCAGGCCAGTCTCAGAAACAACCAGTTTTGTAACATATGTAGGTACATCAAACCTGTCACAGTTTCCCCAGGGAAAAAGTAAGGAGCAAAAACAGGGTATGTGTGTGAGTTGTGTTTGCATGATTGTGTATGTGTGTGTGTTTGTCGTCTGATTTTGATGAAGGCCTTACTTGTTGAAAGCTAAATTTGTGACAGTCTTTTTGTTGTGCCTATCTGTGACTCAGCATCTCTGTTATGTGGGGAGTAGCAACTTTCTTTTTCACAATATTGTTACAGTCCATCCTGGATTTTCCATTGTTTGGTTTCTGACATAATCGCTTCCAGAGAATCTTCCACACAGTTGTCTGAGGAATGCCCAATTCATAACTTGCACGATGTGTGGATTACTTTGGGCTATGAAGGAACACATCTCTGATGCTCTTCACTGTTTCCTCTGTAACAGGTGGTCATCTGGAGTTTTTTCCTTTACGGAGGCAGCCTGTGTCCTTGAACTGTTGATACCATTGCAGAACACTTTGGTGGGTTGGTGGCTGTGGTGTTCAGAACATGCACTGCAGGGGAGTGACAGAGTCTGTCTTCTCTTATTGCAACACACACAAAATGCTTGCTGTTGATTAGTTGCCATCTTGCAAATTATCACCCTGTCACCTGGTGAACCCAAATGGAATCTGCAGTGACATAAACAAAACTTTGAAGTATGCTCTTTCGATTGGTTATTAGTGCAAACAGGTGGTCATTATGTATTTGAAGCTATAAGATGTCAAAACCTGATGAATCATTTGTAATGACCCTGTATAGATATTCTTACCTGTTTAATGTTCAGTTGGCATTTGGAGCAAAATCTCATGGTAATGATGAGAGCAACCCACTGATCAGCTACAGAGGGGGTGGTTTCTGGCAACAATAGCAGTTGAGTAAGTAGCCTTAACAACTCCAGAAAGCAGTGAAGCTGGAGCAGAATCTATTTTGGGCCAGGTGGTCTAGTGTAAAGTGCATGTGCAGAAACTGAAAGGTCGCTGTATTGAATCCCAGCCAAACAAAGGATTTTTCAGTGTGCCTTTGAACCTAGCATTCATATCTCAGTGATGTGGAGATCCACCAAAAATGACACATGGTTCTGCTTTAATATTATACTGAAGATCCCCTTTCCCCAGTTGGATGACTGGTGTGGTTTAGGGATGTGGAGTTTTTGGAAAAAAATTGTGATGTTTCTACCACTCATTTTCCTCCATCTTCACAATGCATAATTTTCAGTAATATATATTGTGTATCTATGATCTGTGATTGAGTTCTGTAGTCCAGGAATTATAATGTTATTGATAGCTAATTTAACAGTGTTGGCAACTGTGTCTTGTGCCATTTCTGATCGACACAGAACTTCATTCAGTTGATCCAATTTTAGTGTTATACAATACAGCAAATTCTTGAACTAGATTGACTTTCTGAACAAAGATCGAAATTCTGTCATTAGTTAGTCAAATTTATACAAACAGACAATAGACTATCAGTATTTAGTTCAAGATTCACTTATTCAAACTGTGATAATTTGTTTTCCAGGTGCTATACAGTGTGGTGTAATAGTTTTAACTCAGTGGATCACATATTTGCAGATGATATCTTTAATTAATTATAGCTGTTTTTGCTGACCTGTTTTCTTTAAAAAGGTTTTCTTGCAGTTACGGGGCTGGTCAAGGCCATCAGAAGCTGCATAGTTGGTGATATATTCTGTAATTGCCGCAATACGTTTCCATTGCCACAGTACGTTTCCATTTGATTATTTAGAATTGCTTTGTGTTATTAACTTTTTACAAGGCCATTTAGACAAGGACATTACTTACTGTGGAATCCAGATATGCATACCATTCATGTTTGAAAACTGTTTGCATATACAATGCCTGACAAAATAAGTGAATCATCTAGAAGACATGGTCAGATGTCATGGTTACTTCTTACACTTACAAGGAAGGATTGCCGTATTGTGCACCAAGCATATTGTAATCCCTTCACATCCTCAACTGCAAATCCAAGAATTTTCTTTGTCATCCTGCACCATTGGTTGGATACTAGCATGAGCTGGACTAGGAAAATACTGTCCTGTGCTTAGGCTGAAGTTTCAAGTAGGGTATATAAGGGGCATGAACAGCATCAGATCATTGTGAAGGGCACCGAGATGCCATATACTCGTGTGGGACAGTGTTGTGAGCACTTGACAGAGATTGGGAGGAGCCTTATTATGTGCCTTCGTTTGGCTAGCTGGTCAAATCATACAATATATAGATTTGGGTGTAACAGTGGCTAGGTGATAACTGCATGGGAACATGAGAGCATGCATCATCAGTGTTCCAGTTGACCCCATCTGACCACTACAAGCAAGGATTGCCGTATTTTGCACTGAGCACATTGTAAAACATTCCCATCGATTTCCATCTGAGAACAAGTAATGGACTCCATCTAACATTCTGTGTCATCCTGCACCATTAGTCAGACACTAACAGTAGCTGGACTAGGGATTTAGCATCCCAAGTGATGGCTGCTGTTAACAGCACAACACAAACAGCTGTGTTTGGTGTGGTTCCATGACGGGGAATTGGGGAATGCCGATAGGTGCTGTCGTATTATGTTTAGCGATTGAAATTACCCTGGATGACCGTCATTGGTGAGTATGGCGGTGACCTGGTGAGAGGTCACATTCTTACACAGTTTTGGAGGGATGCAGCAGTGCATTTCCATGTGCCACAGCATGGTGAACCATCGGGTATGACTTCAGGTCATTCATGGTAGTGATCGTGGAAACTGTGAGGTCACAATGGTACATCATGGACATCCTGCATTCTCATGTTTCACTTCCTACATGACAGTATCATGCTGCTATTTTTCTGCAGGACAGTACTTGTCCACATTTGCACATGTCACTATGAACTGTGTGGATGAGGTCTGGGTACTTCTGTGACTAGTAAGATCCTCAGGTCTGCCCCAGTAGAATACGTGTGTGACCACCTCAGATGTCAGCTCCATCCGAGTGCTAGTAGCCAGGATATGAAGGATCAGTTACAACAGTGGTTATCCAAATGGCTTCAGGAGAAGACAGAATGCTTTATAACACCCTTCCCAACCAAATCAGTGCATGCATCCAGGCGCAGAGGAGTGCAGTGTCATGCTTATTAAGTGGACACATACTGAAAATTTTTTCCCCTTGATTTCATAATAACTGAAACAAGTTCACATACCCACTTAACCTATGAAGTTTCATTTCATTTTCTCCTCCCCTTCTGGATGCTTCCCCATTTTTTGTTAAGGAGTATAGTAGAAAGCTGTTCATTTGCAGCACTAATCTCTTTGTTGACACATGACAAAGACGGCAAGTTGGAGCAGTACAGAATGTTTACATAGGTACCATTTGTGTGGCTCACATAACTCAAGTACTCTGTGGGGCTCCCAATGCCATTGATACCACTGAACAAAGAGCCTCAGCTATGAAGTGTGATATCTGCAAGACTAAGATAGGAGGACAGTTTGGTTTATAACATTGTGCTGCGTAGTACTGCTGTATTGTATTCGATCAGAATAAAGTCTTATTAATTATAATTCATTTGTCTATGTCATTAGTGTGTCTCCCCACATACATGGTGGAGTTCTACAAAATTGGTGACTTGTGAGCTACGCAAAAACACATTGGGCAGAATTCAGCTCACCTTGCTTTACTATGCATTAGCAGTGCATCCATCCTTTGCTATGGCAGACATATTGACTGCTTCAACTGATGATGCTATATGGAGTCTGCCTCACTACATGCACTGTGAGTGCTATCAGCACTTTAATTGACAAACAGCTGTGTGTGTGTGTGCAAGCAGCACAGCCTGACGAGATTGCAACTGCCATCCCACAATAATGGTTGTCATTGTCTGATTTATTACTAAACATTGCACAAGCGACAGCACCATATACGTTGCACCCTCAGTACTTCGTGTTCAGCTTTTCCAACCGACTTCGGACCGATTGCATCAAGTGCGCCAGCTGTACCACAATCCCCACCTGCCAACAATGCTGCCCCAGACGATGTAAGACACTAGTCATTACCAGGTGTCATTGCGTGTTCAACATCTGCACCATAAGTGTTGCGGAAGACTTCTGCTACCATACCGCTTTACGCATTTTATGAACTATAGCAAGCAAGCACCGCACTTGTCCTCCAAAGACTTTCTAACCTACTTAAACTGAACTCATTGTGCGTTGAACAATTGGCCCACTGGTTTGCATCATCAGAATGTGTGTTTGTGTCGTTGGAATCCTGGACAACATCTGCAGATTTGTCACATTAATGTGTCACCTGGCTTAGCGCGATGACTTCATTAGCGATGTCATCGCTGTGTCCCCTGTGCATAACAAATACATAATAGATAAGCCTGCCTTACTGCAACACCTGGCCTGCACACCAGAACAACAGTTACAACAGGTCATATACGACAAACAGTTATTTGATAAACTCCATCAGGATGGTGGTGCTGACTATGAACTCAACTAGATACATACCTCATGTTGGACACACACTCTGGACCCTCTGGACTGTTAAACCTCCTCCGCACCTGCACAAGAAGCTGAACTGCTAGACTGAAAATTCAGCCTAGCAGATATATTGTTCACAGTGCTACAACATTGGCACCATATAAACTTCAATGACACCATACCACTTCAAAGTACGGTGACCTGAGCTGCCCCAAATGGTGTTGAGAACAGATGACGGGGATGTGACTGCCACAATCCAAGGTGTGGCCCAGTGGGCTGCACATGACACCATTTCTGCAGCACACAACATTACGACACCTTGCACCATTGGTACTACAACACAGCTGTGCCAGTACCAAGTGCAAATCAGTGATACCACACTCAACTGCCAGCACTCCTGTGGGTTTCCAAATGCCAAAAGCAGACTGGTATAGGTGCCATGGCCCATGCACAGATGACAAGCTGCCTTCACAGGCACCATGTCAGACTGAAGTGGAGGTGACATGATTTAATTTTTTTTATATATATATATATATATATATATATATATATATATATATATATATATATATATATATATATATATATATATATATATATATATATATATAATAACTGAATTTTTGAAGCTGTGTGTGGGGAGGGTGGCAGACCGAACTGCTCCTATTGTTATGATTACCTGCAACACTACCAATTCTCATTGATATGCCTTAAGCTGTTTCTTGTTTTGTGGAGGTGGAAAGTATCTAATGGCATCCAGTTTCCCATAATCTGGCAAAATCCTCTGAGGCAAAATAATGTAATTTAATCCTTTCTTTTCTGAATTTGGACTTCTCAAGTTTGCAGTTACCCCAAACTTAGAAAAATTTAAATACCTGTGCTATTATATCTAGGTGCTCTTCCCACATGGAATTTGCAGTCAAATGATCACCTACGTATACCGTAACTTGGCAAAACAGCTCCAGTCTGAATATCTTATCCAGGGCTCCAGTAAAGATACCAGCACTCTTATTTAAGCCAAAAGGTAACACACAAAATTCATAACTCCTTCCCCCACATCCAAATACTGTGTACTTTTTGCTCTCTTGGTGCAAGGCTATTTGCCAGTAGGACACTTTAAGATTTATTGTGGTAAGATATCAAATGCTATGAAACTTCAGCAGTTGTTGTTCTGAAGTTTCTGGTCATATACTCACTGGGATGATAATTTTACTTATGCTCCTTCTGTTAAGTCTTAACCTAATGCTGCCATCTGGCTTTGCAAGGCTCTATTACCCTCTAATTGATAATGAGTTTTATTTTCTTCCTTAATGATTCCGTTTTGACCACAGTATGAGGTAAGATGAATAACAAAATGTTTCATGGTGACAGACATCCATCTTGTAGTCATAGTCTTTTACCAGTCTCAATCTTTTCTCAAACACATGAGGATATTGTTGGATGAGTACACTTAACTCCTTCCTTTGTGCTCCAGATAAACAAGTAGACTTACTGACTTTTGCCCATATTGGCAATACATGTATGTTCTCTCTGTTAAAAAGTGTTCATGTTCTTTCTTTCATAAAGTAATAATGTCTCAGGATACAACAATTGAATTTTTACGTTACCATCTCCTCTGCGGCTGTTGTGAGTTGTTCTTACCCTAAAAAAATCTACTGATATCTCCTGCTCATCCAGTATGGAAAAACACTTACCATTATCTACATCAGTTTGTACTTTGAATGGTCAGAAAGCACCCATGCCCATTCAACAACTGACAATCACTTTTTCTGCCATCAGAAAGGTACATTCTATAACGAGTCTCTGAATATTAAGAGTATACAAGCCTATAATTTTATTCCCTTTGATCTGTTCCCAGCTGTAGTCAAGATACAACAGTTTTGCACTGGTAAAGTTGGTGTACCCATATCTTTTCTAATTTCATTGAACAAACTTTGTGAAATAATGTTAGTCGATGCCCCTGTATATAGTACAATGGGTACTGTGACAATGCCTATTTTAGCCATTATATAGTATAATGGGTACTGTGACAATGCCTATTTTAGCCATTATTATGGCCTGCATTGTTTATTCTGCTTTTTTAATATCACTTTGACCTTCCATACATAATTCCTCCGTAATGTCACTACCCTGGTCATAGTGTATAAAACATTTTGTAAATAAGTGCATGGGCCCCACTCCTTTCTTCAGTGTGCAACTGGGAGCTTATTGCAAAAAGCTCCTGTTTTCCTGGGGAGGGGGATGATGGAGTAATTTCGTCACTTTGCATTCCTATACTATATGCACAGTATGATTAAAGTTTCTCCAGTTTGTATCCTACACAGATCGCAAATCAGTTTCTCTTCGTCCTTGTCTTCTCTCCTGTATATGTCCCTTGTTTCCTTGTCTGCAACTATTGTTACTTATCATAGGGTGCCTCCTGTTGTTGGTATGTCCTGGCCAATTGCCGTGTTGATTTTTATTGTGTGTTGGCAGTGGACCCTGAAATCCGGTGTGTGGACCTTGTTGTTCCATAGGTATTGACTCATGGTAATCTGGATCATGTTCCCTCCTATCTCATTTTGGTACCTGTGGTTTCCTCTATTACCATTGTTCTTACTTTTGTTACTTTGCTTAGGCACATAAGAATGCCAAACATGCTGGTTGTTTCCACTGTTATTGTTATAGTTAAAGTGGTTTCCATTACACAATATACCAGGGTCTATATTCATGCTCTCAGCTGGAGGTTGCCCCTCTTCATAAATGAGATCAATCGAGTCAAGAATAGACAGGAAGTACTCGAGATTATTCTCTGGTATTGTCACCAATTTTTCCTTGATATGTGGTGGCAGCTGACTCTTGGGTATCTTTCTGATGTTAACAGATGAGATTGGATTTGTCCAGCAACACTTCTTGTTAATATATTTTTGAACCTATTGACACAGTCCTCCCTGTTTACTGTTAAAGGGCTGAAGGTTGAAACATCTCACAATGCAATGTCTCTTGTACAGCATTCGACCAGAATTGATCAAGATATACTTGCTAAAATTGTTTGTATGTGTGGCAATGCTCAGCCATGTCGGTAGCCCAAAGTAAAGCCTCACCTTGTGTATAGCCTACTACAAATCTGATCTCTTGTGCTTCCATCCAATTATGTGGCAGCATGATCTGGAATGCCCTTTTGAATATGACAGGGTTTGTTTTCATGCATTCATTTGAATATATTGGAAATTGCCTATACCTGATTAGGCCTTCAACTGCTAAATTAGAGGACAAACATGGTGGTGTGCTCACAGGCTGTGACACTGTCTCCAGCTGCATTCAGTTGTACACAACATATGACAGAGCTGTAATTGGTACTGGTTGCTGCAAATTATATTACCTTTCTTCACCACCAGGTATAGACACAGGTGAATGTGTGCAAGCATTCCTGCTTCCTGACATATCTATTTGACTTTGATTGTTGGTTGCGGTCAGCTCCTTTGAGCTACCGCTACCATACGCAACCTCTTTATGTACTCGCTTTTCTGCTGTTGTAATATCTGAGTCAATTTTAGCAATTACTTTTAAATCTACATATGTTTTATGCTCTTGCACCAACTTTTGTGAAAGTTTAGTGTTGCTATCTAGAAAACCAACCTTAGCTCTTTCAATTAGTTTCTTCATACCCTTGTACATATATTCCTGGTGGTTTTTTTAATGTATTTGTGACCTAGTTTCAAATGCTCCACCTCTCCTGGTAATTTTTGTACTTCATCTGGCAAATCTTTGCAAATTGACTGCAATTCCACAACATTGCCTTGCACAAACTTCACGGTTTCTGAAATTTCGGTCAGTGCAGTTTGTAAATGATTCTGAACTTCAAATCGTGTTAAGCCTGATCTTTAATTATGGACAAGAGCTACTGATCTAGCTTCTTTAAGTCAGTGGACAAGTCTGTGCATAAATTTCTCACAAAATCTCTGCAAAGGTCCACATGTAACTTTATGCTCAAATTGTCAAACTTCTCTGTTAAGTCATTGCAAAAGTCTGTGCACAAACTGTGCATGTACATATTTAGGTCACAAATAGTTTTTAATATTTCTTGCATTTCAGACATTGATGATGTGCTAGTGCCTTGTGTATCTCTCAGATTTTGTTCACTTGTAATTGGGTTCTGTTCACGTCACATCAAACAGAATCAATGCTAGCACATCTTCAGCTATTATCTTGGCAAAAAATGCTTGCTGGGGTCGTTTGTGAGTTGATTTCATCTACTATGAATAATGTTACATCACCCATTAGTACATTTTCCTCCCCTATATGAGTTGAGTTTAAATAAAATTCATGACTATTCTGCTGATATCCAACACATTGTGGTTCATTAGTATTTGTCATTTGGCTATGCGTTGTGCTATATTTCATGTCAGCTTAATAATTGGATGGTTCATACCTTTGATCCAAACTGATTGTCTGCATATTTTTCGCAGTTTACCTCGAGTGTATTATTAGGATAATTTTCCTCTGTAGCTTTTTTCACATCCTTGCTTTTGCTACTCATATCATTCGTCCACAATAGTTGCAAACATGAAACACAGAAACAATGTCCAAATAGTACGTTGACAATGTATGCAATGTAACACTTTTATCTACTCATTAATACGTGCACTCAGTAGTGCCCAGTCACTGGTAGACAGATGAAGTGTGATTAATTTTTTAAAATTTAATTTGTGTAAATAATGGTAAGTCTCGGAAGATATGTGGGAAGGGCAGCAGGCCAAACAACTGAAATTGTTAAGTACATCTTAACACTACCAATGCTCATTACTGTCTTGTAAAGTAATGTCCACAGAAGATATCATTTTCCCTCATTTCTTCTTCTTTTGTGGCCTTCCTCTTACTAGATAAATAAATTTATTTTGACCATGTTGCATTGATAAGGCATCATCTTCGTGATATAAAATTTTTGTATAAGGTATCTTAATAGACGTAGGTTTTTCCTCCTACTAAATAAAACCCCACTCCAAACTTTTTAATAAACACTGTATTGAAAACTTCTTGATACAACTTTACACTTTTTGCTTCACACAAAAGATGGAGCATCTCCATAAAACATCTTACCATGGAGGCATCTGAAACAAAAGAAGTGATTAATAAAAGAAAACTGTTAACAAATGAACATTACAAAAACTGAAATTACTGAGATAACATTGATTCTATACAACATGTAGTATAATCTTGGTAGGTTTATCTTCCAATAAATCATGATAAAGAGAGAGAGAAACAATTTTTAAAAAATTACAGTCTTCCAGGTATCCCACTTTAGATACACTACAAGATGCACATCTTCGGCAATGCAAGATCATTCGCTTGGTAGACTATATCCTTGATGACAACACATGTGCATACTTTCTCATGGACACTTGTTAAGATGTTAGTATGATGCCCAAAGACATGTTCACAAAGTAGTGAGTCACCATCAATAAAACTCCAAACTGCCAATGACTCTGTGATCTTGGTACATGGAAAGGTTGATCATGTGTTACAACTCAACAAAAGTCTTCACTGCCTATGGACCTTCCTTGCCAGCACCATAAGTGAACCAGTGTGTGTTGGGGATCGACTTTCTCTGGCATTTTTATCTTTCATCAGAACTCGAGCAAGTGACTCTCATACACCACATGACCTGATAACTCACCCCACGACTTTTCACCTCAGTAATGCCTCGGCCTGTGCACTCATCCATGAATTCTGGTGGATCAGTCACAATATCAATGAAGAACGCTTGGCTAATCATTCAAGAATGTGTGACAAGCATTGAAATATTTGAAATGTATTCAGAGTTGTGAATACAAACAACCTTTGGCTGTATAAGGGAATGGTGATGATGAAAATTTGTGCTCAACTGGAAATCAAAACCAGATTTCCCACTTTACATCAACAATTGCCGTAACTGCTTTGGCTATCAGTGCATGACTCGTGGCCAGACCCAAACCTCTATATGTCATCATTCCTATGTCAGAACCTGTACTTGTACGCACATTATGTAGTACCCTTACAAAGGAGGATATTTTAACTGAAAGTCACTGCCTGGTATCAGTGGATAAATATGATATTGGAGTGCTTGTGATGTTAAGAAGAACTATGCAATGTTCCTTCAAACATGCGTGCATATGAATATTGACTAAAGTAAATTTGTGACTCACAGGTAGCAGTGTTGTGGGAAAGTGTTACTGGCATGCAGCCTGTCAGACTTGAAAAGGCACTGCATGTACCTATGAAACAGGTAACACAGTGAGCATGTGGCTGCCACCAAAGGTCTCCCAAAGTCATGTATTCTGAGATGTTTTTCTGCAGTACACTGCCAAATTTGCTGAAATTACAGAGCAATGTGATACTTTCTGCAAATTGAATATGAAAAGTAGTGTTCCAAAAAACCTTCATTCTTTGCATTTCTGGAGCTCCCACTTACTGCTTCTGCCGACACTCTTCGTGTTTCCCTTTGTCCTTAATTTGGAACCTGGTAATCAATTTTAAAGTTAACACATATTAAGCAAATATATTTTCTGGAAATTGGAAAAACATCATCTGTAGGGCTAGTCCTTATAATGGGCTGCAATTATCTTTCCCCAGAAAAACATAATTGCAGATCATACATAATTTTTATATTTATTTTGGGAAGAAGAAATTTTACTTCATTGTCAGTTATATGCTGGTTTCTACAGTAATGACTCATGTATGTAAATCACAAAGTGATGTCTTCTTTGACAGTAGCAGTATCACTTTCTTGTGAAAATTATGATGGCTTCATCAAGTGAAGCTCTAATAACCAGTCACAGCACTCGCAAAAAGAAAGACTTGCACAATAGAATACAATTTTCCTTTGATTGCATTGTGATATTTTGTGTAGTTGCACTATTCTGAACTGTTTTTCTATACCTGTCTTGAATTATCATTGTGTAAATTTCAGTTCAGTTGCAACTGAATTTTGTTATTAGCCATAAATACCATTAAAAAGTGAATGTTTCAGGAAGCGACTGAGGAATCCAAAAAATCATTGAAAACACCTCTGAAAGTTGTCTGAGGTTCTGTCTCACTCAATATCCTTGTTACTCACTTTTGCTGAATAGCTAGTTTTTTGCTTCAGTGAGATATCCCCAGAAAATAAATCCTATATGAAAACAGGATATGAGTATGTGCAACTCCAGCTAACTCTTCTAGCATTCTTATCTACAAGTCAACACAGTGAGAACTCTTTCTAAGTACAAATCATATCAAACTGTCCTTGAATAGTTTATGTATGTACTAGCCTGGTGGAGCATACAGCTACTAGACGATGACAGAACACCCTTAACTGTGCACCACTCTCAGCCAACTCAACCACTGGTCTTTTCCCCTCCTCTGCTCCATGATCCCCCACCCTCCCCCCCTGCTGCCACCTCCAGACACTGTGTCACAGACTAGTCCTGCCATCATCTAGTCCCTGCATGTACTGCCGGCCAGACAGTGCTGACTCCTCTTGCCCCCTCCTCATCCCTACTCTGCTATGCCCCCCTTCCCCACCTCTCTCCAGATTGATGGCTCTGTTTGACACAATTGCATTCTGGCCACAGATAGCTGTCATGTGTGCCTGAGGTGTGGTTGCTTGTGTGAATTTGTGTGTTTTCCTTTCTGAAGAAGATTTTGGCCGAGGACTCAAATGTGTAACTGTCTTTTCATTTTGCCTCTCTGCAACTCAATGTGTCATGTTTTCATTATATTGTTGATATTCGATCCTGGACTTTCCATTGTCTGATTTTGCCTAACAGCTTTTCTTCCATCCCACAAACCAGTGACATTTTCCTTTGTTACTACTCTCCAAAGCATTACTCTACTTAGTGCCCATTCTTTCTCTGTTTTCCATTGCTTTTTCATCACCTTCCAAACCACACATGCTCTTACATCTGAGCTACACTGTATCAAAAGTCCCATCCATGCAAAACACACAGCCAGATGATTGCGCGAATTGTTGAAGCAGCATCTCATGCCCCAAATTCTTTTCTCCAAGAATTACAATTATTCCTATTGATCATACTTCATCCCTAATCATCACGTATTTTCTCATGTTATTTTTCACACCTACTTGTGCCACACAAACTTTTGAACCCAGACCTAAACAATTGCCCCTTCTCTTCCCTTACCCCAACACGCACATACTTCCATACCTCATCTGTTCCAGCCTTTCTCCCATGTTTTTGTATGTATTTGTGCTCTTTTACCGTTATCCAGCTCCTCTCACAACAAGCTAACGCCTTCATTTGCCCCTAACCTACATCATTTCCCATTTCCCCTATGTCATACCTACCATAATGGACCTCTACTTCATCTTTCTGCACCATTTTGGACATGATATAACAAACTTTCACCCAATATCCCTGCTAATGAATTTTTCAAAGGTCCTTGAGAAAATGGTATACAGGAGAACCTGAACAGCCATAGAATTCTCAGTTAGTGTCAGTTTGGTTACCGGCAAGGCCTATCAATTGATGATGCTATTTTCTCTTTCACTGATCAAATTCTTGAATCTCTTAACAGAAAATTGGCACCAATTGGAATCCTATGTGACCTGTCCAAAGCTTTTGACTGTGTCATCCATGAAATTCGGCTAAATAAAGCAGACTACTATGGGTCAAGTGGAATAATGGGGACATGGATTAGATCCTACCTTACACATGGGAAACAAAGGGTAATAATTACTGACAGTAATGGAATCCCAGCTTTATCCAAGTGGGGCATAGTCAACACTGAAGTGCCTCAAGGCTCGGTACTGGGACCCTTAAGGTTTCTTATATTTATAAATGACCTCCCACACCACACCATGTCAGTGAGCAAATTCACCCTATTCGCTGACAATACTTCTCTTCTAGTTTATGGGAAACATCTGTGAACAATGCATTTGTTGACATTCTGAAATGGTTTAACTGTAATGGACTCTCTCTGAATATAAAAGAAACTAATTATGTACTGTTTCATATGGCACATAAAGCACCAGGGGCTATAAATATAGCATGTAATTGACAACAAATAAATCAAGCCAACTCAGCTAAGTTCCTGGGTGTGTACATAGATTGCAAACTAAATTGTTCCAACCATATCCTACATCTAGAAAAAAGGCTACATTCTGCAACATTTGCCTTATGCAAAATTCCATCAACCACACCTAAGCACGCCACAAGAGCTGCTTACTTTGGATATTTCCATGCACTTTTGTCTTACTGTATCATCTTTTGTGGCAACCAGTCCTTGGCAAAAAGTTTTTATTGCTCAGAAGAGAGCTATAAGCAACCAAGGCACTCATGCAGGAATCTGTTTATGAAACTACAATGCTATCTCAGTACATATACTGCCTTGTATGTTTCATTAATAAAAACCACTATCTCTTCAGAAACAATAGTGAATATTATGGTAACAACACCAGGTCAAAAGATGACTTTCATAGTAACCAGTCAAACTACACCCTTGTACAGAAAGGAGTAAATTATAAGGGCATCAAAATTTACAATGCTCTGCCCAGTGTCATCAAAAGTCTTGTACCTGATCACTGAAGTTCAATAACAAACAGAAGGAATACCTAATACAAAAGTTATTCTATTCAGTTAGTGAATTTTTTAGTGCATGGGAGCAAGATTTTATTATACAACTGAGTTGGCCATTCAATGACAGCATAAATGTAAACTTCTTGTTATTGTAGTGTTATATTGTTGCTCAAATACTTCGATATTGTTAATTTGAATGTGTATATATAAGTGTTAATTCTGACGTATGTAATACGTTTTTATGTCTTGTAGTGTTCCATGTTGTTACTATGAGTCTTGTCATGAATTAACCATATTGTGTGCTGCTGTATTGTGTAATGGCTTTGGATGACAGTTTAAGTGCAAAGTAAATATAATAATTTCCATTTCTTTTATGAGATGACTTAATTGACATGCTTAGCTGACTTTCCTTGCTGGTCAGCCTGCTGCTGCAAACTCTCTTTTCCTTTCTTCTCTGAAGTATGTTGCTAGGTACAGGAATTTCGTAAGATTTGCTTCAACTAATGACATATATTTGAACTTCAGACATTTTACAAATCCCACTCGTCATATAAATATATATACTGCTTCATAAGCCTCTCATATTCTTCAAACATTAGAAACAAACTAATTTACATATAAGAGAAAGTTGGCTTAATCACCATGTCCATTCTCAACATGGATCTTAATACATGTCTTCCCCTCAATCAGGCTAAGACAAGAGTTTTTCTCAACTGTTCTCGTTATTATAACAATGGTCACTGACACAATTAGCACAGAATAACATAGAAGCTCCATGGTTCTTCTATTCGCTTTCACTAAAACTTCCATGGATCGCCCAACAAGTACTTGTCATTGCCGTTCGACTGCCGCGGCTACATTCTCCTCACAATTGAATTTCAAACCTGCACACACAAACATGTGACACACAGTAGATAGGTTTCTATCATCCTGCACTCACTTCTAAAATATCATATGTTCGAGACGGTAGAAGGCTGAGTGGTTCTAGAATTTGCACCGAAATTCTCAAATCACTACAACTGTTAACATTGTAAAAATACTGACTTATTCCATATCCTTGCAACTCCATCGCTATCAGGATCAACAGAACTCGCAATAAAATAAAGTAATAAAATCCCTGGCTAAAACCCAGTCCTGCATCCTGTTCCTTAAATGCTGCCTAAACCAAGGAATCTCCCCCCCCCCCCCCCCTCCCCTGCCACCCCCAACAGCCTAACCATTAAAATTCCTTTCTCTGAATCTCACCCATTCTTTTACAATGAGCTTCATATTTTCAGATTCCACCAGTACCTGTCCCTCACAAACCTGTTAGAGCAAAAACACATCATGGCACAGGCATTCCAGACCCACTCTGCTGCCTGCGCAGCATACTGCTACGGTGCAATCTCTACTGTATACAACACATCTCTGAAATTGAATCCCTTGCTCTGCAGCACCTGAAAGAGTGTTTCAGACACCACTTCCGTAAGTTATCTAGCCTGTTGACATCCTACTGCCCCCTTGTGGCACCACTACCAAGCAAATACCCTAACCACAGTGTTACTCCTCGTGAACCTCTTATAGCACCCACACCAAGCTAAGTTTATCTTTTCAACTTGTCGTGTCCTCCAAACTCCCTACCATGACTCCTCTAAACCCTGAGCTTAAACCATCCCAGAACACTGTTGTTAAACTTTCCACCAAAAATCCTCAGCTCCATAGAAGTTTCAGGCCTATACAATGGCCTCACCTTCAGCCCTACATGCAGATTTAACTATGTTGGACCTGTCAAAGTCCTACTCACCTTCTCCTTATCCTTGCAATGGAAACACTTATTTGCCACCAGTCCCTCCAATCAAAGCCAACCTATTCCCAACATTGAGCTCTGACTCTCCCAGTTCATACCACCAATCAACTGTGATTTCTACCCCCACGCACCTCTTTTCTACCTAACAACCCCCTAGTCACCTTCTAGGAATTCCTTCCCTTCAACTTGGCTTACCCATTCTTCCCCAGGTCCACTCCTAAGAACACCAATCTTTCACCTTTCAGCAGAAGAAAGGACAGCCAAACACAATCTCAGAACAGATCCTGACCTAATCATTCTACCTACAGGCAAATGCTCCACAACTGTCACTTTGAACTTTGAATCTCAGTAACTACATGGCAGAGGGGTCTGCCAATTTTCTGACTCCTCCACCGATAAACTCTGCCAGAGTCATCACATTCCAGAAGTCCAATATAACCTCCAATCCCTGCTTACAGCATTAGGTCTTGCCCAGAAACTCTCTTATGAATTCATTACCCTCCTCACCCCAAAATCCACAAACCCAACAATCCTGGACATCCTATTGTAACTGGTTATTGTGCTCCCATTGAAAGAATTTCGATCCCCAGTGACCAACATCTCCAACAAACGGCTTAAAATCAAGACTCCCACATCAAAGATACCAAACGCTTCCTTCACTGACTCTTTACCATCCACACTCCTTTGCCAGATGGATTTCTAGTCATTACTGTTGAGGCCATTTCCCTATTCACCAACATTCCTCATGCCCTTAGTCTTTCTGCTGTTGAACACTACCTCTCCCAATGTCCTTCAGACTCCAGATCCACTACCTAACATATTGTACACCTTCCTGACTACATCCTAACACACAATCACTTCTCCTTTGGAGGGAAGGTATACAAAGAAATCTGTGGCACAGCTGTGGTTATCTGCATGGCAACCTCCTATGGCAACCTGTTTATGGGCCAACTAGAGGAAATCTTCCTAGCCCCACAAAATCCTACCCCTGGTTGGATTTTGGTTCATTGATGATATCTACATGATCTGGACTCATGGAAAGAGACCGTATCATTATTCCTTCACAACCTCAATACTTTCTCTCCCATCCGCTTCACCTGGTTCTCCTCAATCCAGTGTGCCACCTTCCTTGATGTTGATCTCCTCCTCTCTGTTGCCTCTACCCACATCTCTGTCCCCATTAAACCCACCAACCACCAACAGTGCCTGCATTTTGACGGCTGCCAATCCACCCACCAAAAAAATCCCTCCCATGCAGTCTGACCTCCCTGGGATGGCATATCTGCAGTGACAAGAATTCCCTTACACAGTATGCTCACAATCTCACCAAGGCCTTCACAGACAGGCACTATTTCCCAGACCTAATCCACAAACAGATTTACATTACCATATTCCCACACACCACCCAACACCCTGTAATCTCCCCCCCTCCTTTCTTCTTCCATCTATTATCCACATTAAACAATGCCCAGGCCAAGTAATTAATAAGCAAAGTCATTTATGAAGATTTGAGGGGAGCGAATATTACAATAAACTTTCAAGTTTACTTAGCTTTTCATGTTGAGAATGGCTCCAATTCTTCTTGTTTAGGGGTCTGATTCTTGAAGCTGAAAATCTAACATCAGGTCCTCATGGTTGGTTTGAACTAAATAAATTGGAAGATTGTTGTGGCAGAAGTTTTTTTTTATGTAAATGTATTTCCCCTCATTTTCTCACATTTTAGTATATCATACTGTATTCTGATTTTTCACAATAACAAAGCCCAAATTACATTGTTCACATCTATTATGCAAACATACATCTGATCACATCAGAGGAAAGCTTATGACTCTCTCACTCTGTGGAAATAGCAAAATTCCAAAGGATTTACAATTTTTCTTAACAACTTAACAAATGAATTCCTACTAGTTTTTATTGCATTATTAATGTCAATTATTATTTCATAAATGAATCCAGAAATAAACATAGTAAACAGTACAGGATTGCATAATTAAAAATAGAAATTTTAAGTGTGTGAATAATTGATAATTTCAAATGTTTCTAAAAAAAACTTTTAACTACACATTCAGAACTAGTACTTATTGATTCATCATCATCATCATTTAAGACTGATTATGCCTTTCAGCATTCAGCATAATGCCCCTTATAAAATTCCTCCATGATCCCCTATTCAGTGCTAACATTGGTGCCTCTTCTGATGTTAAGCCTATTACTTCAAAATCGTTCTTAACCTAATCCAGATACCTTCTCTTTGGTCTGCCCCGACTCCTCCTGCCCTCTACTGCTGAACCCATGAGTCTCTTGGGTAACCTTGCTTCTCCCATGCGTGTAACATGACCCCACCATCGAAGCCTGTTCGCCCTGACTGCTACATCTATAGAGTTCATTCCCAGTTTTTCTTTGATTTCCTCATTGTGGACACCCTCCTGCCATTGTTCCCATCTACTAGTATCTGCAATCATCCTAGCTACTTTCATATCTGTAACCTCAACCTTGTTGGTAAGGTAACCTGAATCAACCCAGCTTTCACTCCCATACAACAAAGTTGGTTGAAAGATTGAACGGTGCACAGATAACTTAGTCTTGGTACTGACTTCCTTCTTGCAGAAGAGAGTAGATCATAGCTGAGCGCTCACTGCATTAGCTTTGCTACACCTCGCTTCCAATTCTTTCACTATGTTGCCATCCTATGAGAATATGCATCCTAAGTACTTGAAACCGTCCACCTGTTCTAACTTTGTTCCTCCTATTTGGCACTCAATCCGTTTATATCTCTTTCTTACTGACATTACTTTCGTTTTGGAGATGCTAATCTTCATACCATAGTCCTTACATTTCTGATCTAGCTCTGAAATATTACTTTGCAAACTTTCAATCGAATCTGCCATCACAACTAAGTCATCCGCATATGCAAGACTGCTTATTTTGTGTTCACAAATCTTAATCTCACCCAGCCAGTCTATTGTTTTCAACATATGATCGATAAATAATATGAACAACAGTGGAGACAGGTTGCAGCCTTGTCTTACCCCTGAAACTACTCTGAACCAAGAACTCAATTTACCATCAACTCTAACTGCTGCCTGACTATCCATGTAAAGACCTTTAATTGCTTGCAAAAGTTTGCCTCCTATTCCATAATCTCGTAGAACAGACAATAACTTCCTCCTAGGAACCCAGTCATATGCCTTTTCTAGATCTATAAAGCATAGATACAATTCCCTGTTCCATTCATAACACTTCTCCATTATTTGCCGTAAGCTAAAGATCTGGTCCTGAAAACCTCTAAGAGGCCTGAACCCACACTGATTTTCATCCAATTGGTCCTCAACTAATACTCGCACTTTCCTTTCAACAATACCTGAGAAGATTTTACCCACAACGCTGATTAAAGAGATACCTCTGTAGTTGTTACAATCTTTTCTGTTTCCATGTTTAAAGATTGGTGTGATTACTGCTTTTGTCCAGTCTGACGGAACCTGTCCCAACTCCCACGCCATTTCAATTATCCTGTGTAGCCATTTAAGACCTGACATTCCACTGTATTTGATGAGTTCTGACTTAATTTCATCCATCCCAGCTGCTTTATTGCACTGCACTCTATTGACCATTTTCTCCACTTCCTCAAATGTGATCCTATTTCCATCATCATTCCTATCCCATTGTACCTCGAAATCTGAAACATTACTGGTCGTATTTTCACCTACTTTGAGCAACTCTTCAAAATATTCCCTCCATCTGCCCAAGGAATCCACAGGATTCACCAGCAGTTTTCCTGACCTGTCCAAAATACTTGTCATTTCCTTCTTACCTCCCTTTTGAAGACTGCTAATTACACTCCAGAATGGGTTTCCAGCAGCTTGACCCAAAGTCTCCAATCTGTTTCCAAAGTCTTCCCAAGATTTCTTCTTGGATGCTGCAATTATATGTTTGGCTTTATTTCTTTCTTCAACATAACTTTCTCTGTCTACCTGAGTTCTAGTATGTAGCCATTTTTGATATGCCTTCTTTTTCCTTTTACAGGCTGCCTTGACTGTGTTATTCCACCAAGCTGTTTGCTTCATCCTACCTTTACACACTACTGTTCCAAGACATTCTTTAGCCACTTCTAGTACTGTGTCCCTGTACCTTGTCCACTCCTTTTCCAATGACTGTAATTGACTACATTCAACTAAGTGGTGCCTTTCTGAGATCATTGTTATGTACTTGTGCCTGATTTCCTTATCCTGAAGTTTCTCCACTCTTATCCTCCTACATACAGACCTGACCTCCTGCACTTTTGACCTCACAATCCCAATTTTACTGCAGATTAAATAATGGTCAGTGTCATCAAAGAATCCCCTGAATACACGTGTGTCACTCACAGCCTTCCTGAATTCCTGATCTGTTATTATATAGTCAATGACAGATCTGGTTCCCCTGCCTTCCCAAGTATACCGGTGAATGTCCTTTTGTTTAAAAAAGGAGTTTGTGATTACTAAGCCCATACTGGCACAGAAATCCAAGAGTTGTTTCCTGTTCCTGTTGGCTTCCATATCCTCTCCAAATTTACCCATAACCTTTTCATACCCTTCTGTTCGATTTCCAATCCTGGCATTAAAATCACCCATGAGCAGAACACTGTCCTTGTCCTTTACTTTAACAACTACATCACTGAGTGCCTCATAAAAACTATCCACCTTATCTTGATCTGCCCCTTCACAATGCGAATATACTGACACAATCCTAATTTTCTTGCTAGGCACTGTCAAATCTATCCACATCAGTCGTTCATTTACATACCTTATTGCAACTACGCTGCATTCCATTTGTTTCCTGATGTAAAGCCCTACACCCCATTGTGCTATTCCTGCTTTGACTCCTGATAGGTAGACCTTGTATTCTCCCACTTCCTCTTCTTTCTCACCCCTTACCCGAATGTCACTAACAGCTAAAACGTCCAACACCATCTTACTTGCAGCCTCTGCCAGCTCTACCTTCTTCCCAGAGTAGCCCCCATTGATATTAATAGCTCCCCATCTCATTACCATTTGTTTGCCAAGTCGTATGTTAGGAGTCCCTGGTTTGTCAGTTAGAGGTGGGACTCCGTCACCTCCAAAGGTCCGAGGCATTTTGCTCTGATTGTTGCCAGCATCATATTTAAAGTACCAGGGAAGCAGGTTGTTAGCCTTACTTGCCCAAGTCCCATTGAGTTTTACCCCTAACGGTTGAGGGACTAATTGGTGGATTTGGTAGTCTTTGCCGTATGAGCACAAAGATGACCACGACTCAGAATATGTCCGAGATGCCCAGCCTTATTCCAAACTAACTGGTATCCCGACTGTCGGGACCACATACTTGGCCACTCATACGTTGCCCGTGGTTCATGAACTAGGACATGATTACAAGAACCCACACCATGAACCCCGTACTTATTGATTATAACATCAAAACTATGATATTTTATGAAGTAATACCTTTTCATAAATTTTAGCTTGAAATATAATATACTGTGTATAAAATTATATGAAAGTTTTCAGAAAAGCAACTGAAATAATATTGACCTGTCTGAAATGTGAAGAAAAATAATATTGGTATCGAAAACTGCAATTGAGGAAAAGTAATGCCAGAGGAGGATATCCCATTACAAACCCCAAGAACCAAATGCAAAGGAGTGCTCTCTTCATCACCTAATACCGCCCAAGACTGGTACAACTGAACTACATCCTTCATTGGGGCTTTGATTATCTGTCACCATGCCCTGAAATGAGGAACATCCTACCAAGATCCTTTCCACTCCTCTTGAAGTGGTGTTACATCACCCACCCAACCTCCACAACATCCTAATCCATCCCTATGCCAATCCCAATCCCACACCTTGCCACAGGGATCATATCTCTGTAGAAGACCCAGGTGCAAGACCTGCCCAATTCACTCACCCACCATTTCCTATAAGTCATGTCACAGGCTTAACCTACATAATCAGAGGTGACCTGTGAAAGCAGACATGTCATATACCAGATCTACAGCAACCATTGTGCAGCTTTTTACATTGGATTACCAACAAGTTGCCCTGTGTGATGAATGGCCACTGCCAAACTGTGGCCAAAAACAAAGTAGACCACTCTGTGACACAACATGCAGCCTAACATAAAATGCTTGATTTCAATGGCTGCTTCACAACATGACCCATCAGGACCCTGCCCTCCACCACCAGGTTTTCTCCATTCCCAAAATCACCCTGGCCTCAACCAACAGTAACCTACTGTATCCACAATCATTGTCCAACAGTTTCTGCCCCTCTGTCTTATCACCTCTCCCCCAGTTCATGTCCCCTCACACTCATCGTGCGCCATTCTCTGCCAACGCAACCGCCCATCTTTTCCCTTTCTCAGCACCTCTCCCTTTCTGCTCCCCATTTCCTCCACCTCCCTCTCCCACAGCCTCCCAGCACTATACCTGGGAGCTCTGTTCTGCCATCATCTAGCCCCTGCACATTCCAACGGCAGTGCTGACTCCTCTTCCTTCTTCCTTATCCTGCTGTCCCTTCCCCTGCCCAGCTGACTCCAGATTGCTGCTTCCCTTTGACACAGTTGCTTTCTGGTGGGAGTGGCCAGAAATAGTGGTCTTGTGTGTGAGAGATGTGCTTCTTTGTGTGAATGTGTGTGTATTTTTATTTCTGAAAAAGGCTTTGACCAAAAGCTCAAATGCTTAACAGTCTTTTCATTGCGCCTGTCTGTAACTCAACATGTCCTCTTTACAGTGAGTTGCAATCTATCCTTTTCATGATACTGTTGATTTTCCATTTTTTAATCTGATATGTACTTACAAAAGTGTTAGGGTGGTCTCTGATATCTACCCATGTAGGTCCTGCATACGTGTTCTTGAAGGTCTGCACTATTCATTTGCCATTTCATTAGCTGAGGGGGAAATGAGCTCAGTGTCGCATAGTATATGATTTCCAAGGTTTTGGGTTTGCAGATGAGTTAATTTTGTGATTTTGTTTTAACAATAATTTGACAACTTCCCCAGTTGTCTTAGTCAAGTGTCTAAAGGAAATTTAAAATCAAGTGTAAAAATGTTATACTTGGGGAGAGTGTTGTAAGATAATGCCCTTCACCAAGAATATGATTTAGTAGGGACTTATCTATAGCTTTGTGGCCTCAATCGTGATGATTTTTGTCAATATATTGATAGTGGCCTTCATTCCCCCAGTTATCTTAGTCAAGTGTCCAATGGAAATTTCAAACCAACTGAAAAACTATGCCAAACTGTAAAATGATATACAGGAGGAGAATGTGGTAAGATAGCTCCCTTCATCAAAAATATGACCTATAAGTTCCAATATTATTAAACTGAATAAAGCACCAAATCCAATGGTTTATTTAATTCATGTCAGAAGACATATTAGTGCTCTTTCTCTCTTTGCACACAGAAGAGTGGTGAAGGGTATTGTCCACAAAATTTTCCGCACTCGTTTCATGTGATTTGCCCTTTCTTTCATCCTAAATTTCTGTGAGACCATTTTATTTTTTGATAGCATGGGAAAATGATTGCTAGGGCATTGCGGTGTGTATGTTCACACCTTCAGTGGAGTCAAACCTGCGAGTGATGGAATCTGTGTGTGATACTTGATGGAGACAATTAGGAAGTAGTCAAAATATTGTGAAAAGAAAATTATAACATTATTTCAGCTGCAAATTCACGGTTTTGCAAAATCATCATTTTACCCAAGAAAGGGTGAAAGATTACATCACGTAGTAGATGACACTTTTAGTGGTTGTGGCTTAGTGGGAATGATATGCTAATAGATATAAGCCCTGGTATCCAGAACAATAGAACTTTATCAAATGAATGAACAACACAACAATAGTCTTTAGGGAATAACTTGGCGCAGGCTTACAGTCTGTCACTATAAACTGGAATTCCTAGTAATAGTTATAGGTGGCCACAGACAGTGGGGAATAAAGTCCCACAGGACAGAGAGCTTGGAGACGATGATGGAAGTGATTTCCCAGAAATCAGTGTGAAGGAGGCACTTGGTGATGATGAGATGGATTGATATGCAGCCTGCAACATGCCTTTTGGTGTTTGGTTGTAGATGAAACCTGTAGTAGGTGGTGTTCCGAGAGGCAGTGGCTAGGAGGTGATGGGTGGATTCCTGTGAGCAATGTGGAGTAGACACTCAGTGATAGCCTTGCAGTTTGATACGCAGCCTTTGATGTGCTCCTTGATCTTTGGCTGTGGACAAAGTCTGTAGCTGGTGGTGTCCCATGGGCACTACCTCAGAAATTATGTTGAAGGTGATGCCCTGCAAAACAGTGTACAGGAGGCACCTGGCGAGGGCCCAGCAGTTCAATACACATGCAGTACAGTGCTCCTCCAATAATCAGGTGTAGTCTCTGAGTGGAGGAACCATGAGGTGCACTGGTATTAATCCTGGAGTGAGTAGTGTGCTCAGTAAAAAGAGCTTCATGTTGAGCGTCCACAGATCGTTGGTGCTTGGCCACAGAATATCTCCTGATGTGCGGTGCCATTGATCAGCCAAGTTGTGACCTGTATAGCTGCTGCATCACAGATGGATATAAGGATCACCACATGAAGGTATGTGTTGTGTCACCAATGTACAAGTAGTGGCAGCGCCACATTTGGCGAGATTTGTGCCACTAGAAACTGTAGCGACTCCTGGAGACTCAGAGGGAGAACAATCCTGCATTTTTATATGTATGGCTGATTGATTGCCTGTGGCCAACAGAGCCTGTGTAGCATAGTGAGCAGATGAGGAATGTGACCACATATTGTACAAGACTGTACAAGTGGTAGCTGGACTGTAGTCGCGAGCCATACAATACAGTACCATTGTTGGTGCAAACTGATTGCTAAACTGAACAGGACATGAAAATGCCTTGATTGTGATGCTTGTTGCCAGTACACTGATAGTAGCCTCCATTGAGGATGAAGATATTTGGATTATAAAGTGAAACTTCAGCAATGCATCCAATTTCACAAGCCACTGCGTGTAGTCTATGTTCAGCTGCTTCTATAGTATGCCAGGATGGGCCACAGTGAGAAAGAAAGTATAGCTTCATCTGCCATGTTGCAAACTGTGTTGAGGCATTCAATCACAGCCCTGTTCTATGGCCAGGATTATAGTCATGTTCATCCGCGAGGAGTTATTAAGTAGAAACAGAATCTGCACATATGGGAGAAGAGGGTTGACCACACAATTTTCTGTGCATTATATGCCAAGTAACAAGACTCTGTTAACTAGTGCTAACCAATTCCAGATGGCTGAGGACATGTCAAGCCAGCTGTGTTTGATATCATTTTATGTAAGAGAGGCCATTTACTTTGGGATGTGGAATGTAACAGTGATGACAGGAATCAACGAAGATGTACAGCTCTTCTACTTTGATCTGGCAAGAGCAAGCTTCAAATCCACTTCTGACCATCCAAATTTAGGTTTTCTGTGGTTTCCTCAAACTTTTTAAGGTGAAGGTGAATGTTATGATTCATGTGGAAAGATACAACTGACTTCCTTTCCCACCCTAGGCAAGTCCAAGTATTTGTGCTGTTTCTAATTAACTTATTTTTAATGGCACAATCAATCCTAAACTTCCTTTGTTCTTTGATATCCTCCTTGGAATTGAAGTTCTGACCAATGGCTTGTGGTAAGTAATAAGATGGAATTTGGTGCTATCATGGACAATAGGAAACATCTGAATCACGTGACTTACAGATGAGGCATTGTTTTGATTTTCATTGTAATTACCTTTGCAGCAATCTGTGAGTTTGAAACACTTCAGCACTGTGATTTCTTCACAGTGGCTACTTCACTGTTTGAAACATAGTAATGGACACTTGCCTTCCAAAACTTGTTACTAATAAACTGTAATGCACAAGTGAGGCTGACTATTACATAACATAAAATAAGGGGAAAACAACCACTTAGACACGCATAACAGAAAACAGTATTACATTAGCTTTTAAGCTCTTGCCCTCTTTTTAGCAAAAGCACAAACTACTGCACAGACACTCAAACACACCCAGCTGTGGCTGCAGTGAGACTGATTATCGATTGTTGAGAACATTTGCTTGGGCTGATGGCGATTGCGAGAAGGTAGAGAAGCAGGCACAGAGCAAGGAGTAGTGGGATTCCCATCATTTACTGCCTGCCATCTCCAAGTCCCCCCCCCCCCCCAAGGGCATTGCCCCCTTCTCCCCCCCTCTCTCTCCCCTCGCCCCCCTCCCAACCTGTTTTTCAATCGTCTTCCTTTTGATCTCTCATCCCTGTCCCCCTCTTTGTCTCCACTTTCCTCTCCTTTTCTCCCCCTCTCCATTTTTCTATATCTCTCTGAGTTGTGCAGCTGCTGCATCATCTGTCTCGGTTTATTCTGTTATCCCCTCCTTGCATCATGTGTCCATCCCTAGCCTCACCCCAGTTCCTTCAGCCCAGGCAATTGCAGTCAATAATCGATGATGAATAATCAGTTTTGCTGCTGCCTCAGTAGTTTGCATTTGGGTGTCTATTTTGTTGTGTGTGTGAATGTGCGTACTTTTGCAAGAAAAAGAGCAAGAGCTCACAAACTAGCATGACTACTGTTTTCTGTGACAAGGTCTAGTCACCTATCTCATTTTGCTATAGGTGAGTGGTTGGATTCTCTTATTTCACATGTTGTTCCAGGAAACGAGGATAATGGAATGTAATCAGAATGGATCGTGTCTTGAAAGGAGGATATAAGATGAACATCAACAAAAGCAAAACGAGGATAATGGAATGTAGTCGAATTGAGTCGGGTGATGCTGAGGGAGTTAGATTAGGAAATGAGACACTTAAAGGAGTTTTGCTATTTGGGGAGCAAAATAACTGATGATGGTCAAATTAGAGACGATAAAAATGTTGACTGGCAATGGCAAAGAAAGAGTTTCTGAAGAAGAGAAATTTGTTAATATTGAGTATAGATTTAAGTGTCAGGAAGCCATTTCTGAAGGTATTTGTATGGAGTGTAGCCTTGTATGGAAGTGAAATGTAGACGATAAATAGTTTAGAGAAGAAGAGAATAGAAGCTTTCAAAATGTGGTGCTACAGAAGAATGCCGCACAACTTGACTAGAAGAAGGTTGGTAGGGCATATTCTGAGGCATCAAGGGATCACCAGTTTAGTATTGGAGGGCAGCATGGAGGGTAAAAATCGCAAAGGGAGACCAAGAGATGAATATGCTAAGCAGATTCAGAAGGATGTAGGTTGCAGTAGGTACTGGGAGATGAAGAAACTTGCACAGGATAGAGTAGCACGGAGAGCTGCATCAAACCAGTCTCAGGACTGAAGACCACAACAACAACAACAATAATTTTTTAATTTAACATTTCTATTTTCTTTTTGTAGTAGCAATACCGAATTTATAAATTGTAGATTTTTTTTTTTACATTTTTTTATTACAATTCCAATGTGATAATCACGAGATTAAATTAAATCATTCTGAACATCTTTCGAGGTGAGAAGCTAGTTAGAAATTTCCTTGAGATTGCAAAAAACACAGATTAAATGCTTTTCAGCCTACTACTAGTTTACCGACCTTCACTTCAAGCAATAAAAGGTAAAAAAAGAATATGTTCTAAGATTCTACAACAAATCATTGTCAAGGATATTGGATGGTAATTTGTGGATCACTTTTACTACCCTTCTTCTAAATGGATATGACCTGTGCTTTCTTCCAGCTATTAGGCACAACTTTTCATTTGTGGAATCTGTGATAGATCAATGTTACAAGAGGGCCTAACTCAGCCAAAAATTCAGCAGAGAATCGAAAAGGTATCCAATTGGGCCCTGGAGATTTGTTCAATGGTAATGGTTCCAACTGTTGCTCAGTGCCACTGGCTAACACTTACTCTTCTGGGTTTTCCTTTGTAAAGCAATTATTGAAAACAGAGTTAAGCATTTCTGCTTTTGGTTCGCTACTCCCAGTTTCAGTTCCTGCCTCTTCCCTGAGTGATGGAACGCTAACTTCAGTGCCACCAACAACATTTTGTACGACCAAAATTTCTTTGTGTTTTATGAAAGGTCATTTGACAGTATTGTGCTACAGTAGTCATTGAAGGCTTCATGCTCTTCTGACAGCCAAATGCTTTTCATTGAACATCTCTCTATCTATGGCACTATACTTTGTTTTACACCTATTTTGCAGTTGTCTGTGTTTCTTTAGAAGTTTCTTTAAAATGACTGCATTTGAATAAAACACTCACTACCCCGATCATTTTTCAGGAGATTGTCAAAGTATGTGAATACATTACAGTGAAGCAGAACTGCTAATATTTATAGAATGAATACACTGTCAATAAATTTATCATACAAAAATTACCTAATCTTGACTGTTGTGACCAAGTGATGTCAAAACTGAAATCTAACAGACCTTTTTTATTTGAGCTAGTCTAAGGATCCCTGTAAGATATTCAACTATGCATATCAGAAAGTCTTCAAATTCTGTATAAACTGTGCTTTATCTGAAAGTGAGTTTTTAGTGGTTGCTGGCAATTTATTGAAAATGTGTGGTCGTAAGTACTGGACCCCTTTTTGGAACAAGGTAAGTGATTTTAGGTCTTCATGTTGATTGTTTTTATTCCTTGGTTGGAGAAAGAGACATATAACTTGCAAAAAATTTCATTAAGGAATAAATATACTGAGAAGCAGTGGTAGAATACATAGTTCCTCTGCATGCCCCGGTCCTGTGCTAAAAGTTTCAAGGCTTCACTGAGATATGTCACTATTGCTTTTTATCTAGTTTACTGAAAATATATATCTTTCTATTTGTTTTGTTTGGTTGCCCTTTGTGTACTTTGGTGATCATTGTTTCCACAACTCCTTCATGATCACTGATACCAGTGTCAATTTGGACAACCTCGAAGAGGTCAGATCTGTTTATTGCTAATGGATATAATATGTTTCTACCCTGATGGGGGTTCTGAACTTCCTATTCTGAGTAGTTTTCAGGGAAGGCATTTAGTAATGTTGCACATGATGTCTTCTCACACATATCACTTACAAAACTGTAATTTTCTCAGTTGATTGTTGGATGAATAAAATCTCTGCCAGTGGTTACAGTGTGAGTGGGGAACATAAGCACAAGTAAACTGAGGTTTCTTCTAAAGTTTTTGGTCACACAAGGAGGTGAGTCTGGTAGTCAGTAGAAGAATCCAATTACAATGTTGTGCTCACTACTGGTACTGAGTCTTGACCAAACAATCTCGCATGCAACTTCAATTTCTATCTCAGTGGATTTGAGTTTCTTGTCTACTGTGACAAATACAGCACCTCCATGCCCCACTAGCCTGTCCTTTTGAGGGAGGAGGAGGAGGAGATGATGAGCTCAATAGAGATGGTGTTCTCCTGATATACATTTAAATTTTCCCCAAAAATCTGTTATCAGCTTCCGGTTTTAACTTCAGAATGGGAAAGAGTTGATTACTGTCCATGAATTATGTACATTGCACATTCATAAGGTCCTTTTGGGTTTCCTAATAACAAGAGTAGCCACATACTGAACAATATGAGCTTGATGATCCCAATAGATATCATGCGGTCCAATTCCACCATCAATATCTCAGTGATATAAAGGGTGTGTTGGGTGCAGAAAAAATTGTACACTGTCGATGGTTATAAGCTGGTGTAAACTCTAAATGCAACTCTCTAACTTTATTCAGATTGAAAAAGCTCTGCAATTTTTTCTCACACAGATTATCAAAAGTGTCAAACAGTGTTGTGTCTGACACCAGACTGACTTGTTAATTATGGAGAATCCAAAAATGTGAAATGTGTCTAGAACTGTAGATATGTTTGGAAATTTAACTTTTGACTACCAAGAATACCAGTTTATGAATAATCTTTTGATATAAAACCCTCATCAAAAATTGTATATTGTTGTGAGTCTGTTGATCATAGTAGTCAAATAAATGCTGGTGCAAATTCATGAGAGATAATGATGCATCTCTGCTCACATGTTAAAGGACTGATAAATTTTTATACTGCTGACTAATCATCCAGTTCTTTTGCTTCCTGTCACTTGCTAGCAAACTATTAAGATGTTTGCAATAAATGAACCATCTGTATCCAGTATAGCTGTGGCAAACTGAGATAAAAGGTTGTTGTTGTTCTTGTCATTGTTTGTTGTGGTCCTCAGTCCAGAGACTGGTTTTAATGCAGCTGTCCATGCTACTCTATCCTGTGCTAGCTTCTTCACCTCCAAGTACCTACTGCAACCTTCATCCTTCTGAATGTGCTTAGTGTATTCATCTCTTGGTCTCCCTCTATGATTTTTGCCCTCCACACAGTCCTCCAATACTAAATTGGTGATCCCTTGATGCCTCAGAACATGTCCTACCAACTGGTCCCTTCTTCTAGTCAAGTTGTGCTACAAATTTCTCTTCTCCCCAATTCTATTCAGTACCTCCTCATTTGTTACGTGATCCACCCATCTAATCTACAGTATTCTTCAGTAGCACCACATTTTGAAAGCTTCTATTTTCTTCTTGTCTAAAATATTTATAATCCATGTTTCACTTTCAGCAGGGCTACACTCCATACAAATACTTTCCGAAATGACTTCCTGACACTTAAATCTATACTTGATGTTAGCAAATTTTTCTTCTTCAGAAACTCTTTCCTTACCATTGCCAGTCTACATTTTATATCCTCTCTACTTCAAACACCATCAGTTATTTTTCTCCCCAAATAGCAAAACTCATCTACTGTTTTAAGTGTCTCATTTCCTAATCTAATCCCCTCAGCATCACCCGATGTAATTCAACTACATTCCATTATCCTCACTTTGCTTTTGTTGATGTTTGTCTTATATCCTCCTTTCAAGACACTGTCCGTTCCATGCAGCTGCTCTTCCAAGTCCTTTGCTGTCTCTGACAGAATTACAATGTCAAAGTTTTAATTTTTTCTCCAGGGATTTTAATTCCTACTATGCATTTTTCTTTTGTTTCCTTTACTGCTTGCTCAATACACAGACTGAATAACATTGTGGATAGGTTACAACCCTGTCTCACTCCCTTCCCAACCACTGCTTCCCTTTCATGCCCCTCGACTCTTATAACTGCCATCTGGTTCCTATACATATTGTAAATAGCCTTTCACTCCCTGTATTTGACCCCTGACACTTGCAGAATTTGAAAGAGAGTATTCCTGTCAACATTGTCAAAAGCTTTCTCTAAGTCTACAAATGCTAGGAATGTAGGTTTGCCTTTCCTTAACCTATCTTCTAAGATAAGTCTTAGTGTCAATATTGCCTCATGTGTTCCAACATTTCTATGGAATGCAAACTGATCTTCCTTGAGGTTGGCTTCTATTAGTTCTTCCATTCGTGTGTAAAAAATTCATGTTAGTATATTGCATCCAAGATATATTAAACTGGTAGTTTCGTAATTTTCACACCTGCCAACACCTGCTTTCTTTGGGATTGGAATAATTATATTCTTCTTGAAATCTGAGGGTATTTCACCTGTCTCTTACATCTTGCTCACCAGATGGTAGTGTTTTGTCAGGGCTGGCTCTCCAAAGGTTATCAGTAGTTCTAGTGGAATGTTGTCTACTCCTTGGCCTTGTTTCGACTTAGGTCTTTCAGTGCTCTGTCAAAGTTTTCATGCAGTGTCATATCTCCCATACCTTGTCAAAATATCTTGCCAAGTCCTTGCTTTCATGATGACAGTTACATTGTTTTGAAAAAAAACAGTTGGGACATGAGATCCACCTTGGATGAGAGTATCTTTGCGATATTGATCCATCAGTAAATTATGTGGAAGTTGTGGCACATTGATTGTGTGGTTGCTTTGAAGTATTGGGGAGCCAAAATTTAATGCTGCTGCTCATTGCAGGTTCTGTTGATTAATATTTAGATCATGGTGGCTGCTGCTAGTCATACAGCATGGTTTTAACTTCTGCACAATCCTCCAGGTGGTGTTGTTCAACTTTGTCAGCTTGAAAGATGTTGAAGACTTCCCCCTTTCATTAGAAATCTGGTAGCTTCAACTTTGCATGTCATACTTCTTCATCTGCAATAAACATAACTAATATGTCACCAAAGAGTTTACAGGTGACTATGAACTTCCAAAGTAGTGAAGACAAACAGCAACAACTGAGTCAATGTTGATTGGCAGGCTGTCTGGCACGGGTTAAATCCAAGGTGAGTGACCACCACTTACACCTTGCTTGCATAATGCGAGGAAAGCAAGTTGTATATGTTCAAACAGGGGAGTGAACTTGCTTACACCAAAGGATTTATACGTATGAGTTTGCTCTCCACAGCCTGTTCTGGTGTACTACCTGTGGGGAAAGCAATGTCCTAATGCTGAAGGTGCCCATGCTGTTGTCATTCACCTATGAGGGTAGTTTGAAAAGTTCTTGGAACAGAATAGAAAAAAAGTATTTACATCACTGAAACTTTATTTATTTTTCAATGTAGTCTCCTTGTAGGTTAATGCACTTGGTCCAACAATGTTCCAGTGCCTTGTTCCCACCTCGAAAATGAGTTTCCTCCAGGCCTGCAAAACAGTTGTCAACTCCGGCTATCAATTCTTCATATGAAGTGAATCTTTGTCCATCAAGAAAAATTTTCAGTTTTGGGAAGAGATGGAAGTCTGACAGAGCCATATCAGGTGAATAAGGCAGGTGCGGCAACAATTCATACCTTAGTTCATGTAATTTTGCCATGGCGATGGTGCATGTGTGCAGGTGCGCATTGTCTTGATGGAAGATGACTTTCTTCCTTGCTAAACCTGCCCTTTTTTCACATATCTTTTGTTGCAGGTTATCATAGTATTCTCCAGTAATTTTATGCCCAATGGGGAGATAACCTACAAAAAGAATCTCCTTTGCATCCCAGAACACTGTTGATGTGATCTTTCACACTGAAGGAATTGCCTTTGCTTCCTTTGGTGGCGGATAATCAGCATGTTTCCACTGCTTAGACTGTTGTTTTGTCTCTGGGGTATAGCAGTGCACCCAAGTTTCATCTATAGTCACAAACTGTCACAAAAAATCTGGTTTCTTTCTCCTAAAATGGGCCAAATATTGTTCCGGTATGTCCATTCTCATGCGTTTTTGATCCAGCATCAAGAATCATGGCATCCATCTTGCAGATGATTTTCTCATTTCTAATTCTTCAGTTAAAATGTGGTATAAACTTTTAGATGACAAGTGTAGTGATGCATAGTGAATGAGTGAATAAAAGTTACTGTTCTGTCGTAAAAAAGGAATCCTGTGAAAACTGTAAAAGTGAAATCTAAAAACTAAATGAACGCATTTCAAGTGTACAAAAAATTGTAGATGTTCTAAGACGTGAGATTTCGCATATAACTAATGAAAACTGTGAGCTGAAGAAGTTGCACCATATTCTAAATGATAAAACAATTAAGCCACAAAACGGGAACCTGGTGGGTTATGAGAAGCGGAAAGGAAGCGATAGACAGGCATCAAAGGCAGCAAATTAAATTATAATTGCAGATAAAATCAGGTATAGTGTTCTGTTGAATAGTAGTGATGCCTGCAATAAGGATAAGCAAAACGCTAGTGAAGTGATGCAAGACAGTGAAACAACGTCCGAGTGGATAAAAGTGTCGCTCAAAGGTAATCCCTTGGCCACTAAAAGAATAACAAACTCTCTAAAATCTATCACATTTTGCGAAAAAAAAGCAAATACATCATTTTGCAACAAAGTGAAAATACAAATAAACAAAAACCGACGTGTGTGACAAAGAAGAAAGAATCAAAAGTCGACGTCTTCGGAGATAGTCATGCCGAAGGAATTGCTCAAGAACTGCAAGTAAATAGTAAATCAACGACAGTCACAGGCATGGTTAAACCAGGTGCTGGATTCAAAGAAGTGACGAAAAACATCTTAAAATATAACTATGACAAGCAGGACAGTGTTGTAATTTGCACTGGAGCTAAAGACATTTACGAAAACAATGCTATGGAAATGTATAAACAGCTCTTGAGTGTTTTGCTAGTACTGTCAAATACAAACGTTTTACTGGTGAACTTTACCCACAGGCATGATTTACCTGAATGGTCATGTGTGAATAAGGAAATTCACAGAATTAATGCGAAACTTAAAAGTAGTTGTAGGCTATTCAGCAATGTGAAATTAATTGACTCAAGCACACTTGATAGAGAATGTTTTATGAAACATGGGCTTCACCTTAACAGAAATGGGAGGCCCGGTTAGGAACCTTAATAAGGGAAGCAGTTAAATGTAATTACAAAGTGACAGCCACTGAACTGGGATGGTATAAATCTCCAATAGCAGAAACACCAGCACAAACAGCAGCAGCACGCAAATGGACCGTCCAAAAAACAGTAGCAACAGAGGAACCTACTACCGGACCAACATTAGCAGCAGTAGAACTAACAACAGAAGCAATAGTTACAGCATCATAAACCAACCAACCAGAATCATTAGCAGTCACAGCAACATCAGAAGCAGTAGTTCCAACATCAATAACCAAGCAACCAAAATCACTGGCATTCACTGCAACAGCACACAGCAGCAGCAATGGTAATAGGAGCAGTCATCACACCAGAAGAAGGCAGCCACCCTTGAGAAGCCAGGATTTTGCTGGGGCAAAACAGTGAACAACAGCACATAACAGGGAAACAGGGAAATGTTTGCAAGCAGAGGAATCTACAACAAGGTATGAAATCTTGTAACAGTGTAAGAGAAAATGCATCAACAGACTGTAAAGTCACAGGTCAGTCGGATTGTTCAAATCAGCTAAGAATTATGAGCCTGAACATTCAGTGTCTTAAAAACAAGTACCTTGAACTTGAGGTAGCAGCAAATAGTGACCATATTGATTGTTTATGTGTTATGGAACATTGGTGCTGGGACAGTGAACTAAACAGCATAAACTTAAGCCAATATAAACTTGCCAGTCAGTACTGTAGGCAAAATGCCAAAGGTGGCGGTGTATGCATTTATCTAAATCCCAAGCTTAAATTTAAGTTAAGATACAAAGCTAAACCATTAATAATAGAAAAGGATTTTGAGGCAGTAGCCATTCAGTTATATAGTTTATAGAAGAAAAATAAATGTTGCAGCAATTTACAGGTCACCATCTAAAGATACTGAAGTCTTTCTTAAAAATTTGGAAGAAATGCTCAACATTTTCTCACATGAGAACTCTACCACAGTTCTTTGTGGTGACTTTAATATTAATCTATTGGTCCAGAGTCCAGTAAAAAACAAGTTTTTAGACATACTAAAAAGCTTCAACATGTTCCCCCACATATCAGCTCCCACTAGAACACCAGATTCCAGTGAAAGCCTAATAGATAACATCTTCTCAAATGTGGACACACATGAAGTTGCAGTTACAAATGTGAATATAGGATTATCAGATCATAATGCACTAACCTTTAATCTCACTGCAGCTCCCAAGGAGGAGGAAATAAAAAGGAGTACAAACGATTTTTCTCTACTGAAAATTGTAATCAGTTCAAAAATAATTTAAAAAATGCAGTTTGGTCAGAGGTCCCGGCACAAACAAACACAAATGATGCTTACAATATACACTCCTGGAAATTGAAATAAGAACACCGTGAATTCATTGTCCCAGGAAGGGGAAACTTTATTGACACATTCCTGGGGTCAGATACATCACATGATCACACTGACAGAACCACAGGCACATAGACACAGGCAACAGAGCATGCACAATGTCGGCACTAGTACAGTATATATCCACCTTTTGCAGCAATGCAGGCTGCTATTCTCCCATCTAGACGATCATAGAGATGCTGGATGTAGTCCTGTGGAACGGCTTGCCATGCCATTACCACCTGGCGCCTCAGTTGGACCATCGTTCGTGCTGGACGTGCAGACCGCGTGAGACGACGCTTCATCCAGTCCCAAACATGCTCAATGGGGGACAGATCCGGAGATCTTGCTGGCCAGGGTAGTTGACTTACACCTTCTAGAGCACGTTGGGTGGCATGGGATACATGCGGACGTGCATTGTCCTGTTGGAACAGCAAGTTCCCTTTCCGGTCTAGGAATGGTAGAACGATGGGTTCGATGACGGTTTGGATGTACCGTGCACTATTCAGTGTCCCCTCGACGATCACCAGTGGTGTACGGCCAGTGTAGGAGATCGCTCCCCACACCATGATGCCGGGTGTTGGCCCTGTGTGCCTCGGTCGTATGCAGTCCTGATTGTGGCGCTCACCTGCACGGCGCCAAACACGCATACGACCATCATTGGCACCAAGGCAGAAGCGACTCTCATCGCTGAAGACGACACGTCTCCATTCGTCCCTCCATTCACGCCTGTCGCGACACCACTGGAGGCGGGCTGCACGATATTGGGGCGTGAGCGGAAGACGGCCTAACGGTGTGCGGGACCATAGCCCAGCTTCATGGAGACGGTTGCGAATGGTCCTCGCCGATACCCCAGGAGCAACAGTGTCCCTAATTTGCTGGGAAGTGGCGGTGCGGTCCCCTACGGCACTGCGTAGGATCCTACGGTCTTGGCGTGCATCCGTGCGTCGCTGCGGTCCGGTCCCAGGTCGACGGGCACGTGCACCTTCCGCCGATCACTGGCGACAACATCCATGTACTGTGGAGACCTCACGCCCCACGTGTTGAGCAATTCGGCGGTACGTCCACCCGGCCTCCCGCATGCCCACTATACGCCCTCGCTCAATGTCCGTCAACTGCACATACGGTTCACGTCCACGCTGTCGCGGCATGCAACCAGTGTTAAAGACTGCGATGGAGCTCCGTATGCCATGGCAAACTGTCTGACACTGACGGCGGCGGTGCACAAATGCTGCGCAGGTAGCGCCATTCGACGGCCAACACCGCGGTTCCTGGTGTGTCCGCTGCGCCGTGCGTGTGATCATTGCTTGTACAGCCCTCTCGCAGTGTCCGGAGCAAGTCTGGTGGGTCTGACACACCGGTGTCAATGTGTTCTTTTTTCCATTTCCAGGAGTGTATTTGCTTCCACTTTTATGACATACTTTGAAATGTGTTTCCCAAAAAAGCTTTTGAGTTATAGATCATCTTAATCCAAAGGGACCTGGATTACACCTGGAATTAAAAAGTCAAGTGAAACCATGAAATTACTAAGTTTAAAGTTAAAAACATGTCATGATCAGCAGTTTGTTGAGTATGTGAGGACATACAAAAAGACTTACCGCAAAGCAATAGCAAAAGCAAAATTATTGAGTAATGATAGATTAATAAGGCAGGCTAGTAACAAGTCCAGAATGATGTGGAAAATGGTAAAAAAAGAAACTGGGGGTCAAACTATAGAACAGGAAATCAATCTTAAAAATAATGAAAATATTCCCATAGAAAAAGATGCCATGGCAAACTATGTAAACAATTACTTTGTAAATATTCCCCTTACTTTAAGTAGTAAATTAAAGCGACAACAAACAGTGATGAGTCCAATTCCCCTTACTTTAAGTAGTAAATTTAAGAAATACCAGCATGATGGCAATCCCAACAGATGAGCATGAAGTTCTAAAAGTCATTAAATGCTTGAAATCCAAAATGTCCTCTGGGTTGGATGATGTACCTGTATCAATAATTAAGAAAATTGCTCCATGTGTTGTCAAACCTATAGTGCACATAGCAAACTTGCCCCTTAGTGAAGGGATATTTCCGGACAAACTTAAAATCTCTAAAGTGATACCTCTATACAAAAATGGTGACAGACATAAAATAGAAAATTACCAACCTGTATCTCTCCTCCCAACCTTCTCCAAAATACTTGAGGAATTAATGAAAATCAGGGTTACAAAATATCTAGAAAAACATAAACTAATGAATAACAGTCAACATGGCTTTCGAGCAGGGCATAGTACAGAAACAGACATATTGGACTACACAACAGAAATTGTAAGAAATTTGGAGTCAAATAAACAGGTTGTTGGAATTAATCTAGATTTATCCAAAGGCTTCGATACTGTGAACTATGTAATATTACTAGAGAAACTTGAAGCAATAGACATCAGGGGTACTGTTAAAAAATGGTTTGAATCTTATCTGCAAAACAGGTCACAAGTTGTTGAGCTGAGGTCATCCAACAAGCTTCACAATTTTAAACTCATATCTGAACCAAAGCAAATTGAAATAGGTGTTACACAGGGCAGCATTCTGGGCCCATTGTTATTTCTAATTTATATCAATGATATACAGGCTCCAGACAGCTCAGCCAAAATTCTACTATTCGCAGATGACACGAGTATCATAATTAGTGATATAAAAGAATCATTGTGTACTACAGCAGAGAAAATTCTCTCATACATACAGTCATGGTTTTATTTAAATAAGCTGACATTAAATACAAAGAAAACAAACTATATACAGTATGGAAGCAAGTGTCAAGGGGAAAATATGTGCCTTATGCTGGATAGCAAATAAATAGAAAAAGTGTGCACCACAAAGTTTCTGGGAATGCAAATTGACCAAGATTTAAACTGGAATGAACACAATGTATGTCTTACTCAGAAACTTAGCTCAGCATGTTTTGCCTTAAGAATAATATCCAAGGTATGCAGCAAAGAATGTATTAGAGCAGTGTACTTTAGTTATTTCCAATCAGTTGCAAGCTATGGCATAAGTTTTTGGGGAAAAACCAGGTCAAGACTAAATGACATTTTTATAATTAAAAAAAGAGCTATTTGTATCATGACACACAGCCCACCACAAACTCACTGTAGACCCTTATTCAGACAACTAAATATACTTACAATACCATCAATATATATTTTTAAATGCCTGGAAATGATAAGTAAAAATAACTGCGATCTCCAGACCAACTCAAGCTACCATGATCACAATACAAGGCATTGTAAAGACTTCCACATTCCCTATGTAGCAAAAACTAGAAGTCAGAAACATGTTAGCCACTTAGGAATAAAGCTTTTAAATGCACTTCCATCTCAATTTAAAGAATTGAAAGGCAAAAATAATTTCAAGCATGAAGTAAAAAAATACTTGATGGAAAAATGCTACTACAGTGTAAATGAATACCTGTCTCAGACTGTGGATTGAAACCTGTACTTATTTTTTAAAAATCCAAACTAATTTAATAATGTTTTCAACTTTGTAATTATGGTACTTAGGAAAAATCTGTTAAATATCCGTAATACGTTTTGTGTATATCTGTAATACGTTTTGTGTATAAGGCATAGTTCATATTCTAAAATTGTTTACCACGAGCACGTACTTTTGTTTTTTGGGTAATAAGTTCTTGTACACTACTTATGTACAATGTGTATGTAATTTGCTTGCTGTTTGTATATGTTTGTCAATTTATTATGTGTATGTGTTGTTATGTGTTACGTGTAATCAAAAGACAAATCCTATATCACTCGTGTGATCTATTGGATGCTAAATAAATAAATAAAAAAATAAATCTGGCTGGAATGAGCAATTTCACACACTTTCAATCAGCAAACCTCCATGACTACTGCATGGGTCATCATCTAAGCTGTCCCGGCCAAGTTTAAATTCATTTGGCCACTTGGCAACAGTTGAATATGAAGGAGCAGAGTCCCCCAGTGTATTCTGGAAATTGGCATGAATGTCCTTTGCTTTTATACCTTTCTTTATGAAATACTTAAACACTGCTCAAATCTCAATTTTTTTCATCTTCACAAATCACTATGTGGGAATAACAACAGAGAGACATCACCGCCACAGCTCTCTTCCAAGAGCACTGACGTGGCACATGTTTACAGGCAACAGCCCAATGAATATCATGTGAACAACTTATTGCGCTAGGGCTGACCTCTCGTGGTGATTCCGAGAACTCTTCAAACCACCCTCGTATTATCTGTGGTGGTTTGGTGATTACTTTGATGTTTCAAGTTATAATTTTCATGGAGGAATCTATCAATACTCTTAACTCCAAAACATATCAACACCATGGTGAATATAAAGGTGTTAGACTAATAACTGCGTACACATTGTCATTTCTGCATTTTCTTCTCCCACACTGTATCAGTGAATTTAACATGAAGGATACTTAGTACACAGGTTGCTTAAAAATACTGTCTGCCACACCATAGTGTTTGTCATAGTACACAAGGCATCTGAAACTTTGGGGTCAAAAATATACTGACTGTAGAGGACCCTAAACTGAGTATTTGGAGATTCCAACCAGTGGTCAGATATTAATGTTTCAGTTCATATGACATCTTGAAAGGGCAATGTGTATGATGTACATGCTTGATAATTTGTAATATTTTACAACAGACAACTGCCTGACACTTCAGTAGTAGTGGTGCTGCTGTGGAAAGCACTACACAATCGTCAGTGTTGAGTGTATAGGACACTGTACACAGTACACAATTGGTTGTTGATTTACTGAATTAATTGCAAACATGCATTTAAGGTATGATGTAGAAGGGCATAGTGTGCAGAAACCAAACAAATTACAGAGAATATGTTACAACAGATATAATCTAAAATGAAAAAAATTTATTGCCACGGAAATTTATGAGAAACTAGATTGTCGGAGTCAGGCAAAGCTCTCTAGAGTTATCAAAAAATAACTGTTCACACAGTCGACTGTGAGAAAACGGGTTTCAATCATATGAGAGATGATTCATGAATAACTGCCCATCAACATGCCAAGGTAATGAACCCTTCTAACAATGAAATGTGGAGTGTGCTAATAGAGCAATAACTACACCCTATCATTAACATGTGCAAACACTGGGGCCAAATGAGACTGAGCCTGGAATTCTGTTGTGTCAATAGATACATTGTAGCCCATGCACTGAGACTGATAGACATAACTTTTGAATGGTCACAATTAGATGAAGTTATTTCTATAATGTCTCAGTTGTTTGTATCAATAATAATTAAATATTAATTTCTGACTATTATTATAGCAAAGTTATGAGTTTACTGTACACTTCCACCTGTGCAGTTTTTTCAGTAAGGATATGGGAGACCTGCTACATTTCATTTCAAAACATACCAGCAAATTTCTTTGTTGGCACCATTTTAGACAGAACATCAACTGGACTGTCAACTTGTTTGCAAGTAGATGTTACTATCCAAATGTATTCAGTATATTATTGATGATCATTTTTGTTCCCTATTATTTCAAAAGTGTTTGTTAATATAATCAACCTATAGTTTGATATACATTAAGAAAAAGCTTGTACTGAATAGTGTTTCTTTCAAAATTGTTTGCTATTCATGTTCTTGTTCTGGAGGAAAAAAGATTAAGACTAATTTAAATTTCTGAATTTCAGGTACTGGTCACGATTATACATTGATACAGGAGCCACCACTATTCTTATGTTCCCAGTGTCATAAATGCTATCAATACAGAAGAAGTCTTGTTCGTCATGTCAGACTTGAATGTGGTAAACCTGCACAGATAGCTTGTCCGCTATGCAAGTACAGGTGCAAACATAAAGCAGATATGATAAAGCATATTCGAAACAAACATCAAGTGTCCACACTACAGTCTTCCTCACAACTGGATAATCTAATGAATTTGTAATTCAGTCATGGAATAGTTCAAAGTGAAATAACAGAAGGAAGAGAAAATAATAAAAACAAAGTGTAAGCCCTCTTCATAGCTTTTCTTGCAGTTAGGTCTAGTTTATCTTCAGCCATGTATCACTGTCAGCATCTCATTTATTTTTTATGCTGTATTTTGAGTGTTTGTAGAGTTAGTGTTGTACCTAATGATAGAAGAAATTTTGAAACATGATTTTTAATATTTTTCATTAGATGATTTTTCTGATAATTTAAACAAAACAATAGAGATTTTTTTCCTGCTTAGTTTTTGAAAATAGTAAGCAATGTATGATTATTATTGTCATGGACATAGTCTTCCAGTAGGAAACTGACTGTTTCTGTTAAGAGACTTTAAGAAAGCTTCAGTTTTATTTGAAAGAAGGAAATATGAAATATGGTTGACCAGGTTTCTTTCATCACCAATATGTCTTACTCACCAGTAAATAACATATTTCTGTTTTTGCAAGGGAAGGAATAAAGATAACTATTCACCATAAAGTTGAGACTCTGAGAAGTCAGGTTCATAAACAAGATAGGAAATGTCCTTAAGCATTTTGATAGTGCCCTTCCTCAGAGCTAACAGACTAATCAAAACACATACATATATGAATACATGCTACTTTGTCCAAACACTGCAATGGTTTGTGGCCAGTTGCACTACAGACCCAAAACAATGTAGCTGTGTGAGTACCTGGATTCTTCTATAGCATATCCCTGCCGACAAGTCAGAACAATGCTTTTAATAAAAGAGATTCTTTTGTTCCTGCACAATAATAATGTTCTCTGATAATTTCATGTCTACTTATGTGAATGTGAAGTATTCACTACTAAATTACTGGAAAAAAGTTTTGCTCCACACTAATCAGTTGCTTAGCATAAGTTTTCTTGATCAGCAACCCCTTCCTGAGAACTCTTTTGAACACAGGCAGTTGAAACATGTAGTCATCTATGCAGCAATGATAACAGTAAACCTGCACTGTCAGGGCAGCTCACTAAAGTTAACTTTATCTCCACTTGTGAAACAAACAATGTTCAGTCTGTATTTTATTTAGCCTGCCAACATGCCTTGTAGACTCATTTCAAGCTTATCCTTGCATGGATTATCACTTTACTCCAAGAAGTGCTTTATGTTAGCTGTAATGCACCAGAAGAGTTTGACATAGGGCAGAACTTAGTAAAAGTATGCTAAAAATCCAGTCTGCAGTTCACCTCAGTGGGAGAGATTTCTGAGTGAAAATCAGATAGAAATTAAGTTTTTGATTAGCTTATCCACAAGCTGGTGCCACCTGATATTATCCATATGGTTAATCAGGGACATCGCTCATGGAGCCTTGACAGTGTATGATCATTTATCTCTATTTCTGGAACTTGTATGCAATTTCTATTTCGAGAATGAAATTTCAGATTGCAGTGGACTGTACACTGATTCGAAACTTCCTGGCAGTTTAAAACTGTATGCTGGACTAGGACTCAAATGTGGGAGCTTTGCCTTTAGTGGGCTAGTGCTCTACCAATTGAGCTATCCCATCATGACTCATGACTTGTCACAGCTTTATTTCCAACAATACATCTCTCCTACCTTCCAGAATTAACAGAAATTATCCTGCATACCTTTCAGGACTAGCACGCATGGAAGAAAGGACACTGCACTGAAATGGCTCAGTCACAGCTTTAGGGAATGTTTCCAGAATGAATTTTCAATCTGCTATGGAGTTTGTAAAATTTCAAATCAACTTACACTCTGCTGTGCAGAATCTGAAAACATTTGCACAGGCTGTGAATAAGCCAATTATATATGACTTCATCCACTAAAGGCCACAGCTGAATTTTACCATCTACAATATTAGAGATCTTGACAAGATCACAGAAAATGCCAACAGGGCAACATTTATTGTTTAATTCTACTAGAATTTGTGAGATCATATATTGCCTTCTCAGCAGAGCAGCATTTACAAAAGCTAATTTCAGCTGTTGTCAAAAGGTTTTCCTCAGAAATATGATTAAGTATTGTTGTAAGCTACTTTCTCAAAAATTTTTTGAGCACATGGGAAGGAGTGAGCTTAGTATATAGTTAGAAGCCACAGAACATGGTGGGGCCATCCTACTTGTTCTTATACCACTCTTAACACCAATGTATTTATTCCTCCTTTATTTAATCTCATTTTGATGATAGCAGATATACAATGGTTACACAAAATAGCTATATTCTCAGTCATACTTTATCTCATTGAACTTTATTACACTCAATTGCTAATGAGACTATTGTTAGGTAGTTCATCTGTAAATGTTTTGTTTAAAAGTATATTTAAGATTATAGTAATAGTTTGTACAAAATATACAGCTGTGAAATTTTCAGTGACCAACTAATTTTTTACTACTAAACTGATATAGCCACATGCACCATGGCAAGGCATCTCAGACCGTGCGGCTCATTATCAGTCAGATGTTTCATGTTCACTTATCAAAAAGTTAACTATTGTGTGATTAGGCCATCAAAAATGTACGCATGCTATCTAAATAGTGTGAATCGAAATATTAAGCTGCCACTAGTAAACCATGTCATATAGTGCCCTTGAATGCAGATGCTCACTTTGTTTGTGTACCGTTTAAGAGTGGCAGTACAATGTTACAATGTGAACACAAATTTTAATACTTTAGCTGAGAGATTATCGTGGCCAGAAGAATTACTACTTTTTAGTCACCTAATCATTTTTTGTGATAGCTCTAACAAGCTGTGTTGGTAAAACTGATATCTGGAGATGGAGTATACATAGTTTCTCAAGTAGGTTTATTTGATCTGCTTTCCATGGACCAGTCTGTGTCACTATGTGTCAGCTACTGTTAGGAAGAATTCATTGAATTTAGTAGCCAATGATTTCAATTTCATATCATTTGTGTCCCTGATGAACCTAGGACCTTGTTGAGGTGGTGTGGCTTGCTTGCTTGGTTGTATGGTATAGATAGCCATACTGTAGGTGTAGCCACAATGGAGTGATGTCTGTGGAGAGGACAGACAAACCTATTTTCCTAAGGGGGGAAGCAGCCTTTTCAGTAGTTGCAAGAGCAACAGTCTTGATGATTGACTGATCTGGCCTTATAAAACTTGTCAAAATGGCCTTGATAAGCTGGTATTAAGAGTGGCTGAAAGCAACACAGCCAATATTTTTTCTGTAGGAACAAGCCTGTACTGTATGTTTAAATGGTGATTTCATTCTCTTGGGGAAAATATTCCAGAGGTACAACAGGCCCTCATTAGGATCTCCTGGTGGAGACTGCATAAGAGGATATCATCATCAGGAAAAACAAAACTGGTATTCCACAGCTCGGATCATGGAATGTTAGTTTGCTTAATTGGGTAGGTATGTTAAAGAGGAATTGGGTAGGTATGTTAGAGAGTTTTAAAGAGAAAATGGATACACTGAAGTTCAATATAATGAGCATTAGTGAAATGTGTTGGTTGCAAGAACAAGATGTCTACTCCGGTGAATGCAGAATTATAAATACAAAATCAAGTAGAGGTAATAAATCTAATATTGAATAAGAAAATAGTAATGTGGTTAAGCTTCCGTGCATAGCATGGTGAACACTTTATTGTACTGAAGACAGATATGAGGCCAACATGCACCACAGTAGTACAGAATTTATATGTCAATTACCCCTGCAGATGATGAAGAGACTGAAAGAATGTATGATGAAACAAGAGAAATTATTCAAATAGTTATCAAATATGAAAATTTGTTTGTGATGAGGGATGAAATTCAATTGTAGGAAATGGGGACAAAAATGGAGTGGGGAAAAGAAAGAAAGATGCAGCAGCCTGGTAGAATTTCTCACACAGCCTAATTTAATCATCACTGACACTTGGTAAAAGAATCAAGTAAAAAGGTTGTGTACTAGGAAGAGACATGGTGACACTCATAGGTTTTAGATTGATTACATAATGGTAAGAAAGAGATTTTGAGACCAGATTTTAAAGTATAAGGCATTTCCAGGTGCAGATTTATTTATTTTGTATTTATTTACATTTTCCTTACATGGAGCCATCACATTGATGTCTTTTTCAACCTTCAGAAATAATAATATGCCAATAATGACAGTTTCAACCTATGTTTTAAACTTCAGTTGTTACACTGTGTATCTGTTTTATACATTTATTACATTGCAGCTGATATGCTACTGGTTGATGATACAATCAGTGTATTAAAATTCATTGAATGCTTATTAACATTTTTCTAACAGAAAAGATTTTAATTTTGTGCTAAAATCCTGCCCTGTATACGTTCTTAGAGAGTGTGGTAGTTCATTAAACCAAATCCAATCTCTCAATGGAAAATCCAGGATGGGATGTAACAATATTATGAAAAGGATAGTTCTACTGATCATGTAGTGGAAATGCTGAGTCGCAGATATGCACAAAGGAAAGACTGTTGGAAAATGAGCTTACAGCCAACTAGGCCTTTGTCAAAAAAGACACGTGTGTGCACACACACACTCACACACACACACACACACACACACACACACACACCAGAGCATATGAGAGGCAACCGGGTGGTGGGGGGTAAGGAGGAGGCTATGGGAAGGAGGAGGAGGGATAGCAGGGTAGGAGTGGGATACATTAAAGTGCTGCTCTTGGGAACCTGTGGGGATGAGGGGGAGAGAGGGTAGGGCAGCTAGGTTATAGTGATTTGAGAATTTCTGTGTAAATTCTAGAACCACTCAGCCTTCTACCGCCTCGAACACACGATATTCTGGATATGAGTATGGGATGGTAGAATCCTACCTACTGTGCATCACATTTGTGTGCACAAGTTTAAAATCAGTCAGGAGAAGAAAGTAGACGTGGCAGGTGAACTGCAACGACAAGTACCTGTCGGGAAATCCATTGATGTTTTAGTGAGTGTGTAAGGAAGAACCATGGAGTATACACTGGTTCCACTACATTTATTTTGAAAACAGTCAAATACACGATTTCTCTAAAGCTGCAACTAAACAGGTAGGTAAAAGGTTTTGAGATTCCTTTCAAGCACATCTTAGTCATTGCACTGGATATGCCATCCCATCCAGATGAAATTTTTTTCATTAGTGTGTGTATTGCCTTGTGTGTCCTGCTCATTTATTTCAACAAATTCAAACTTGCTCCTAGTATGTGTATTGCCTTGTGTGTCCTGCTCATTCATTTCCACAAATTCAAACTTGCTGCACTGTGTGAGGTGACATGCATCTATGATACGGGTTGATTGTTCAACAGAAATGAGGTAATAATTAAAAATACGTCATACAGTATTTATGTGTTTTACAGTGTTAAAGTTATGTCTAATGATGAATAGTACAACATCAATCTTGTTGATGAAAATGAAATAGAGAAAAAGATATGGCCTAGTGTAAATACTTGTATAATACAGGAGATAGTGAATTTATTTGATGAACGGAAAAAAAAAAAAAGAAATGGGGAGATGCTACCCACAAAGGAGGTGGCTTACAAAATCATCATTCGACAAGTATTTGAATACTGCTCATCACTCTGGCTTCTGTACTGGATAGGATTTAAACAGGAAATAGAGAAGACCAAAAAAGAACAGTGTGTTTCGTTATAGGTTTATTTAGTAACTGCAAACACCTCACAGAGCTGCTCAGCCAACTCAAGTGGCAAACAGTGCAAGAGATGCTTTTTGCAGTATGGTTTAGTTTACTGTTAAAGTACTGAGAACATACATTCCTAGAAGAATCTACTATGTATTGCTTCATGCTACGTATATCTCACAAAAAGACCATGAAGGTAAAATTAGAGAGATTTGAGCTCACACGGAGGCTTACTATCAAACTCTGTTCCTGTGAACCATTTGTTACTGGAACAGGAAAGTGGGGAAGTGTGGGATAAGATGATTTTTGAGCACATGTAGATGTAGATATAGGTCTAAGAGAAAACAAGGCCCTGGAATTGATGGCATTCACTCAGAATTATTGAAAACCTTGGGAGAGCCAGCCACGAAAAATTATTCCATCTTTTGTATAAGATATATGAAAAAGAAGAAATTTTGCAGACTTCACAAAGAATGTTATAATTCCAGTTTCAAAACAGGCAGGTGCTGAGTGCTGACAGGTGTGAATGTTACATAACTATTCCTTCATTAAGTCATGCCTGCAGTGTACTGACACAAGAGAAGACCGCACAGAAGATCAGTTTGGGTTCTGACAAAATGTAGAAACACGTGAGGCAATGCAGAACTTATGACTTATCTTAGACAGTAGGTTGAAGATAGAAAAACCTATGTTTATAGTGCTTGTAGACTTAGAGCCGATATTTACTGGGGAACACGCTTTGAAATACTGAAGGTACCAAGTGTGACATACTGTGGCTATTGGAGGTTAGGTAATCAAATGCAAATATAAATTGTACTTCAAATGACAAAAACTTTTTTTAACAAGTGTATGTCATGTAAATTTTTAATCAATATTTGTTTTTAAATTGACTACATAATACCAGTTTTTGTCTATCCTCCACACAACTGGGGTGTTGATCTGCTGATAGCTTGGCTGGATAATTAGTAGTGTCAAATGGCAGGACTCGATTTTCTGAATGTAAGTTTTAAATTTGTTAATTTAAAAACTTTCCTCATATCTTGACATTACAAATTAAAATGTTTTGCATGTCAAAATGTAACAGAATAATGGGGTAAATGGTGACAAGTTTATACACCAAAAAATAATACAGGACCAGTAACCTGGGTAGCTTCACAGATCCAGCTTATATAGACAGCAATAATGTACTTGAATCAGTAAATGGTCTTACAATTACAAATTGATGAGTTGCTTAATCTTATGTACATCATCGTGTCACAAACATATCTACAATGATGTATGTAAGTTTTATATCTGTTTACTTTCAGCTTTTCACATATAACCTTGACTTTTAATTAATGCTGAACAGTGTATATTACAAAAGGTTTATTAATTCATTTGGTAATTCACATTTTTGATTCCTATTAATGACATGGCTTCTGGTTTTAAAATCTATCTGAACTGTACAGTTACTTCTTGTCAAAATGGCTCACAAATCATGAATACATGAATCTATGAATCTTCACAGTTGGTTTACAGTGTAGCCTTCAAAGTGGTAAACTATGTGTTCTAATGTATAGAAATTATTGATATTGTGTTGAACAATGTAATTTGGAAGAGATAACTGATACAGCAAAAATTTACAAAATCTTATATACTGTTAGTATAAATAACTGGTAACACACACTTCATAATGTCCAATTTAGTCTACCACACTACACAGCGATGAAATACAACAGTGAAAGGTTATATCGACATGTACAAAAACCAAACTTAAGTTATATGAGTCGTAGGACATAAAAGGAAAGTAGTGGCTGAGAAGTGAGACAGTTTTGTTGGCTGTCCCCAATGTTATTCAATCTATAGGTTGAACAAGCAGTAAAAGAAATCAAGGAGATGTTTGGAGAAGGAAATAAAGTTCAGTGAAAGGAAATAATACTTTGATGTTTGATAAGACACTCCCTGAGGCATCAAGGAATCATCAGTTTGGTGATAGAGAAACGTGAGAGGCATAAAAATTGTACAGGCTGACCAAGGGCTGAATACAGTAAGCAGGTTGACATGGATGTAGGTTACAGTAGGTGTTAGTTAATAAAGAGTCTTGCACATGATAGGGTAGCAGGAGAGCTGTATCAAACAATTCTATAATAAGTTATTCAACTTTGTTAGATGATTTACTTCATTTATTATCAGATGGTTGTCTTTTACTGAGGTGCAGGGTCTTTATTTTCTATGATGAACTCTTTTCTTCAGGTAAATTTCTTGTGGATATCAATTTTTGCTCTGTTCTTAATTATAACATCTATAATTGTAGTACTGCACTTGTTTTTGCAAATATTTTAAGAAAGCTTAAGGTACATGTAATTTCTCTAGTGTTTTTTAATTGAAAAAAAAACAGAGATTAATAATGTAAATGATGATTGTTTGATAACTATCTTCATGTTTGACTCATTTCACATCTGATATCATGTGCTCATGAATTGAGACCAACAGAACATGAAATAAAGAATTAAAAATAAATAAATTTATACTGAAGACAACAACAAGAGCAATATTATTTTTCTCACTGTGAATAATGTCATCCAGGAGTTCAATATCATTTGCTTGTCAAGTTTATTCATTGCATGCCTGATGATGCTCCAAATTATACTTGCTTTGTACTTAGTATTTTGATGTCACTCTGAAGATTTTTTGATTTTGCAATACTGATTATAGTGATTTTTTAATGTTTGATTAGTGCCAGTTCTATTACTTAAATAACCCTATCTGTTCCCAGTATAAAATATTTTGATATCAGACATTGGGTATTATTTTTCCTAGCTTGCATTGTAAAATGTCCTCTTTCTATGTTTACGATTTGCTGCAATGCCATGTCGATTTTGTCTGCATTGATAATAACGTGAGCCACTTTCCTTGCATATTTTACCATTCTATGTTACATTTATTTGTATTAATTATGGTAGTATTTAAATCTTAAACAGCTTATTTTATCTTTTAGTTGGTTCAGTGATGATTCTTGTGCTCTATTTATTTTCCCCCTTTTTCTTTTTTCAAGCTAGTTTTCTTATGACAGGTAATCCTGATAATATATCCAATTCTGTTTATGAAGAAAGTAAAATTGTGCACATTGCCTTTCCCATTGAGAGTTTTACACCCAGACCTCTTGAAAAACATTATATTTGAAGATACTTATCCTATTATCATGCAGACAGTGGTGCATAACTTTGAGCTTCCTATGTTTGACTTTTTGTTCTTTGGAGACTGTTTGCCCAGTGCAGTCAGACAGTTTATTACTATACATTGTTAATGTATAGTTATCTGCCTTTGTGTTAATGGTAATGTGATATACCACGCTCAAGCTGCCACTGCTTGCTGTAGTGTATCAAATACTTCTTCCAAGTTTTGTTCTTTAAGATAACTGATTTTAAAACCATAACAGAATTTTTAATTAATTATGGTCTACTTAAAAAAAGTAGTTTCTTCCTCTGCTAGCAAGAATACTGTAAGTTTGAAATTTGTGAATCTCTGTAAAATACAAATAATTTGTGAACAGAATTTTGTTGAATAAATGAGCTAATACTGAATTTTCTGGGGAGAAAAATGCAAACCACAAGAAATAACCTTCAGATGAGGCATCTGTATTGCATCTGTGAAACAGGTACATTACATTAATCCTTGTTCCATAGATCATGAATATGACATTTTGTAATGTTGTGAGACATGTCGCTTTAACATAAATATTCTTTACATGAATTAATTAATTAATTTTTATTTATTTATTTATTTTTTTTAAAGTTACTACTTCATATCTAAAAATTCATCTATTTAGTAGAAGGAGTTGTCACTCAGAAATTCTTTTAATTTGCTTTAAAATGTTGGTTCGCTATCTGTCAGATTTTTAATGCTATTTGGCAAATGACCAAAGATTTTTGTGGCAACATAATTCATCTCTTTCTGTGCCAAAGTGAGATTCAGTCCAGAATAGTCATGATCATCCTTCCTTCTAGTGTTGCAGCTATGCACTTTGCTGTTATTTTTGAATTGGAATGGGTTATTAATGACAAATTTCATAAGTGAATATATGTATTGCGAAGGTACTGTGAATATCCTGAGTTCCTTAAATAAATATTGCGAGGTGATCTTGGGTGGGTTCCAGCTGTTATTCTGATTACACAATTTTGTGCAATGAATACTTTCTCTCTTAATGACAAATTGCCCCAAAATATGATGCCATTGAAAGCAGTGAATGAAAATAGGCACAATAGGCTAATTTACTGAAAAATTTTCAGTAACTCTAATAGCATAAGTAGCCAACCTAACCGTTTCAGCAGATCATCAATGTGTTTCTTCCAGTTCAATTTCTCATTAATGCAAGCACCAGAAATTTTGAATATTCTGCCTTAGCAATGGACACTTCTGTTCATAGTCTACGTTTATCAATGGTGTTATGTCATTTACTGTACAGAATTGTATAAATTGTGTTTTCTCAAAATTTAGTGAGAGTCTGCTTGCAGAGAACCACTTAATCATTTTCTGAAAAACATTATTTACAATTTCCACAGCTGATTCTTGCTTGTTGGGTGTGATTACTGTAGTTGTATCATCAGCAAAAAGAACTAGCTTTGCATCTTCATGAATCTGTAGTGGCAAGTCATTAATATATATTAGGAACAATGAGGGGCCATTCTTGATACCTCCCCAGTTGGAGGACTCTGATGGTTTTTGCAGACTATATGTACAACCTTCTGCATTCTTCCACTTAAATATGAATTCAACCATTTGTGCACTGTCCCACTCATGTCACAATACTTAAGCTTATCATGAAGAATCTCATGATTCATGCAATCAAAAGCCATTGAGAGATAAAAAAAATATCCCAATGGGTGGTGTTTGGTTATTCAGTGCATTTAATATTTGATCAGTGAAAGAATACATAGCATTTTCTGTCAAAAAGCCTTTCTGAGAACCAAATTGACATTTTATTAGTACTTCATTTTCACAAATATGTGATGCTACTCTTGAATACATTACTGTTTCAAGAATTTTGGATAAAGCTGTCAGAAGTGAGACTGGGCAGTAGTTGTTAGCATCAGACCTATCCCCTTTTTTATGCAATGGTTTAACAATAATATCTGAAAAAAAATGTCCTGTTTCAGTGAACTACTACATATGTGGCTGAGAATCCTATTTATTTGTTGGGACCAAGCTTTTTAGTACTCTGTTGGAAGTGCCATCAATTCCATGTGAGCTTTTACTTTTGAGTGAATTTATTATTTTCCTAGTTTCAATAGGAAAGGTCGGTTGAATTTCAACTTCATCAAATTGCATAGGTATTGCTTCTTCCATATACTGTCTTTCATTTTCTAATGAAAAGCTGGATCCTATTTTCTCTACAACAATTAAAAATGGTTATTAAAATGTTTCCTATTTCTGACTTCTTGTTAACAGACTTTACATTGAGCTTGATAGAAATACAGATTTCCTGTGCTCTTGGTTGCCCTGCTACCATTTTAACAATATTTGACACCACTCAAGAAACAAACCAATGAAAATAAGCAAGGAGTGAAGCACCGGAAGAAAAATAACAGGCACTAAATAGGCATCTGAAGGAAGAGCTCCTTAATAAACAATGAATTGATCAGAATGGTATTGTCAAGAGGCAGGATTATTAAATAAAATGATAACTGTCAAAAGAAGATACGATCATGAGGCATGAGAACAGATAGAGAAGAGAGCAACAAGAGAAGGATTGTGTGTGTAGCCATTTTCATCCCTAGAGGCAGGTATTTCTTCTTCTAGTACTGAAGAAGATGATATTTTCACAATATTTTGTATAATAAGTGGCTCCTTTTTCTGGCAGAAGGTTTGAAGGGGAAAAAAAACCTTTTGCAAGAAGGAGGAGCCACTGGCTCAGAACTCTTGTGCAGTTCCACATCCTCTATGTGTTTTTTTCCTGCTGTCATTTGGTAAGGAATTTTTTTAATCCATCCATATTACATCAAGATTTGTATCTTGTATCATGACATCATAACCTTAATTGGCAAGAGCTCAAAATGTCTCATTATTACATTTAGTTATATTTTTCAGACTATGGAAACTCTAAGTTATTGTTATTTATATTTTTGTATGTTGTAAAAAAAAGGACCAAACTGTCAGCCTTGCTTTTCTGACTCCTATACCACTTTCAGCATGAAAAGACAACTCATTTGAGAACAATCATTGTTGCCTTTTCTCTCACCTAGTCCAGCTGGCTAACCCTTTGTTCTCTTTTACAAGAGAACAGAATATGTCCTTCAGAAAGTTAATAATTTAGTCACTAATAACACGAGTAAAGGATTCTACACACCAAAAGAATGGTAGAAGCATTGAATCATTGATAGGAATGAAAAATGCCTTGAAAACTTGGTAGATTATGAATGAATCCTTTAAAATTTTACATTCTGTCTGCACTTTTCTTACCATAAAAATTTATTCATATTTTCTCAGATGTATCTCTGTTAATGTCTTATAAGCACAGCTAATACACATGTTCACTATGTAGATTTATATTGTCTCTGTAACTGGCCTTTAAGAGCTCAGAGATAACAAATAAATTTGTTTATTTCCATGGTACTTTTATGGTTAAGAAATTCATCAGCAACAATACATAACATTAGTTTAACCTATTGAACAAGGGAAAAACAATATTCTAAATCACAGAATAATGAGGTCTCAGTACATCACTCTCATTCATGTAATTCTGATTGCCCTGTCAGCTTCTGTTAAATGTCAAGGCATGTTAGCTATTTCAGTTATGTTTGACATCTTGCTTTGGGTGATAACAAGTGTACAATGTTTTAAACTGAAGGCATTTACATATTTAACATTTATAGTAATTTAGTTATAGTCAAGAATTTTGTATTGCTGATTGTTAGTCAAAATATAGTGAGCTTCATAATTATTTAATGTATAATTTGTGCCATTGTTATGTGAGGAGCATTGATATGTGAGAAGAAAATGTTTGCTTAATGTGGCAATTCCCTATTTACGCAGAATTTTATGGTTCACTCACTTCTATGTATTTCAGGCATGATCCTTCAGATTCAGTCATCTCAGCAACCACAGCTATTCGCATGCCACCAATTTCATATTGTGTACCATTAACAGAGGAACCATACACAGCATATTAGGCTTGAATGGGGAATGCCAGCACAAATAGAATGCCCATGTTTAAAACACTGGTCAAGGCATAGATCTGACATGATGAGATATGTCAGAACGAAGTACTGTGTGTCAGTTGCATGTTTAAAAGTGTAAGGAGTGCCTTAATTGGAATTTTTGTTACATGACTGATTGTTGGTTTTTGGCATGTGGTTATTTGTAAAGTATTACTGCCTGAGATTAAGTGAAAAATTGATAAAGTTAGTATGTAAATGTGTTATGTAATAGTAGAGTCTCAGTTTTAATACGGGCTTGAAAACAGAAATAATGCTCCAATAAATTCAGATTGAAAAAAAAAAGAAAGAAAGAAATTCATTAGTTTTACTGTCTGTACCTAAACCTAATATCTTCTCACATAATTTCATAAGTTAGTTTCATTATTTTTTCCCTGGAGGGATTTGAATGATGCTTGTGCTTCCCTTGTAAGGCTGGTGAAACAATCATGTCTCTGAAAAAGTGAAACGAATTATCAAAAATAAACATGCAAATATAATGTTGAAATATAATATTAAAAAAACAATTTACTTTGAAAGGATTTTACTGAGGTAAGTGAGAATAATATCTGCTTTCTTACATTAACCAAAATTAAAACCTTCACACTATCACCAGTAAGATGTATTTAGTGACTTATATCTACAGTTATATGTTTTGCATTTATTAGGAGTTTTTCCTTATGTATCTTTCATATCCAGAAATGCCTTGTTTGTGTCATTTTTTATCATTACCAGTTCTTTTTCAAAATGAATATTGCTGGTGCTCATATAGTAACAAATGATGTCGTGAAGCAACATTTCAAACACGTTTTAAAAGGATTTTTCTGAGCATGTTCAAGGAGGTCTTGCATTGATGGATCAGGATAGCAAAGCAAAATTTTTGTAATATCTAATTAGACAATTGAAAATTGGCTGCATGTTTAGTACTAGAATGATTTGGAGATTGCAAATGAACAGTCTGATTGCATTAAAGTTGTTAGATGTTTGAATACTCACCATTCTTATTTTATCTTCTTTACACCACAATCAGCTGTCCTAACATTTGAAGCTCATTAGATAGTCATTTTTATTCCTAAACTGGAGAAAATTTGCAAGCAAGTACAGAACATATTTGATTCATCTCAAATTCCTTAAAATCCTCTTTCATATTGGAATATACATAAGTCATAGTCAATGAATGACTATCCTTAATCTTGACAACAGATTCATTGTTGCAAGAATGGGTTTCAATGGAAAGATCTTGTTTCTTATAATTCCATGACATGCTGGCAAATGAAGCAGACTGAATAGAAACCCTCTTACTGCCATTGACCCATCCAGTGCCCTGTGGATCCCAGCACTTTGAACTATCATTCTGAACCTAGAAAACTAGAAATGGAATTTTGTACTACCTGTGCACCAGAAAGAAAACTTTCAAACATGTCTTTTATTCCCAAACTGAAACAGTGTGTTTTAGGCGTGGGGGAAATGCTATTTCAATAATGTGAAGCCTTGCACAATATCATGGAAATAATGGGGAAATATAAGTGAATCAATTTCAATGTTAGTAAGAGTTCCTGCTGTTTTATGATGAAAAGTGATAAAATGTTGGAAAGTGTCATCACCATCAATATTGTTTATTGGTCCATTCTGATGAGCACTGTTCCATCAGAAATGACTAAATTTTATGCTTAATAGAATTTTTAGGTATTTCTATTTTAAATAACAAGATAGGCTATTGAAAACTGTAACTGTTATTGTGAAATAATTGTATCATAAAATATTGTTGTAGATTTAGACATGCAGGTATTACAGGAGTTTCATGGATTGTGGCTATGGACACATTTGTTATGTGATAGTTCCCAATTATGTTTAAAAGATGTTCATTTGCAAACAGGACAGATTCATATGTGTAAAGGCTTGGTAGGCTCATTAGTTTCTGCTGAATGAAACTCATCCTTTAAAGAAAGCTTCTAAATACTTGTACATAGAACTTGATGTAGACTTTGATTTGCTAAAATCATGTTAACTTTGTGGCTACAAAGTTTTTCACAATGGAGTCATTGCATAAAAATTTCTTGGGTCACTTGCCATGTCACATTCAGATAAGATTCCAAGCTTTTCATCTTCATCAGGTACTAAAACTGACTGTCATGAACTGGCAAGGTTCCTTCTTTTATACCTACAGAATGGCATCCTATTAGCTGGATTGTGTTATGAATGGCACATACAGAGATGGTGAGCTCTATGTCCATAGATTTTGCTAGTGCTCTCTGTCTAATGTTGTTTGCAGCGCCATCCATTGCATCAGGTGGTGAACTGTGAGAAGCATTCCTCTGTGTTTTTCCTTGTCAAGTGCACACTTCCATGCATTGCTAAGTGTGTCTCTTTTGAAGTTATTTTCACAAAGTAGCTTCTCTGATCACAGAGCCCAATTGTTTGACGCATGGGCAAGCATTCTTGTTTGTTCAAACATATTTTTGTGCTTATTTAACAGGCTGTACTATGCCACTGCTGATTTATCAAAATGCCTGTATTTAAGGTAACAGTGATGCTTGAGCGCTGAAAGACCTAAGCCGAAACAAGGCCCCGGGAGTAGACAACATTCCATTACAACTACTGACAGTCTTGGGAGAGCCAGTCCTGAAAAAACTCTACCATCTGGTGAGCAAGGTGTATGAGACAGGCGAAATTTCCTCAGACTTCATTTTGTAGACTTAGAGAAAGTTTTTGACAATGTTGACTGGAATACTCTCTTTCAAATTCTGAAGATGGCAGGGGTAAAATACAGGGAGCGAAAGGCTATTTACAATTTGTACAGAAAGCAGATGGCAGTTATAAGAGTCAAGGGACATGAAAGGGAAGCAGTGGTTGGGAAGGGAGTGAGACAGGATTGTAGCCTCTCCCCAATGCTATTCAATCTGTATATTGAGCAAGCAGTAAAGGAAACAAAAGAAAAGATTGGAGTAGGTATTAAAATCCATGGAGAAGAAATAAAAACTTTGAGGTTTGCCGATGACATTGTAATTCTGTCAGAGACAGCAAAGGACTTGGAAGAGCAGTTGAACGGAATGGACAGTGTCTTGAAAGGAGGGTATAAGATGAACACCAACAAAAGCAATACGAGGTTAATGGAATGTAGTCGAATTAAGTTGGGTGATGCTGAGGGAATTAGATTAGGAAATGAGACACTTAAAGTAGTAAAGGAGTTTTACTATTTGGGGAGCAAAGTAACTGATGATGGTCGAAGTAGAGAGGATATAAAATGTAGACTGGCAATGGCAAGGAATGGATTTCTGAAGAAGAGAAATTTGTCAACATCGAGTATAGATTTAAGTGTCAGGAAGTCGTTTCTGAGAGTATTTGTATGGAGTGTAGCCATGTATGGAAGTGAAACATGGACGATAAATAGTTTGGACAAGAAGAGAATAGAAGCTTTCGAAATGCGGTGCTACAGAACAATGCTGAAGATTAGATGGGTAGATCACATAACTAATGAGATGGTGTTGAATAGAATTGGGGAGAAGAGGAGTTTGTGGCACAACTTGACTAGAAGAAGGGATCGGTTGGTAGGACATGTTCTGAGGCATCAAGGGATCACCAGTTTAGTACTGGGGGGGCAGCGTGGAGGGTAAAAATCATAGAGAGAGAACAAGAGATGAATACACTAAGCAGATTCAGAAGGATGTAGACTGCAGTAGATACTTGGAGATGAAGAGGCTTGCACAGGATAGAGTAGCATGGAGAGCTGCATCAAACCAGTCTCAGGACTGAAGACCACAACAACAACAACAGTGGTGCTTGGTGCACTGATCAGCAACTGTCTGTATAGACTGGCCCACATATCTCTTGCCACACTCACAAGAAATGTTGTAAATTTCCAGCGCTCTTAGGTGACGATTATCTTTAACAGGTCACAAAATTTCTACAGTTTTTCAGTGACTCATCTTGGTGTTTTCATGTATGCTAATTTTGTGGTAATATTTTTATTAGCATAGCTTCGAGGCCTCGTATAAAAATATTCATGCAACTATTGGTGGGGAAACTGATTTGTGATATTGCACAATAGTTATTTCTGTACTATAGCTTGTGTCATGTAGTACAGTGCTTCCACACATAGAGATGGAGCAGTAACGAAGCATGGAGGGATAAGAACTGCTCATGTGTAGCAGCAGAGAGCAGGCAAAGTTCATATTGATGAACTGCATTGCTGCAGACAACTGTCAGGCTCATTTCCCTATGGTACATTGTATTTTATGTTCAGAACATTGTATTATATGTTCAGATCTATGAGGGGAATAGTAAATATTTAAACCAATTTCAATCAGTCATCATGAGATAAATATTAATTCATGTCTTGATGATTTTGTGTCGACTGCTCCATAGATTTACCCTTCATGATGCCAGGAGGATAAGAACAGTTGACACAGCTTTGTGAAGACATGAAGTACAATTTTTCTCAAAATGACAATTGTCTAACAACAAGATAATTATCATTTATTGTAATTTGAACTGTATTATAAGTAAAAAATTTAATAAACATAAAAATTAAATTCAAGCACAAAACAAAATCATTATATTTGCTTGACTACTGCTCCAACTTAATAGAATTTTTGAAAATGTGTAAGATGTGTGTGTGTGTGTGTGTGTGTGTGTGTGTGTGTGTGTGTGTGTGTGTGTGTGCGCGCACATGCATGTGTGACTGTAATTAAGTGTAATCACTGTGCATAAAAAAGAATTTGTGGTAGAAAAGACTAATGTAAAATACTATCATAAAAATGACCAATAAGTTGTCATATTTTTTGCCTTTAATGGGCATTATGAGTGTAAACTAACTCATTTGACATCACAATGAGAGGTCACATTGATAATCCATTGAACAAGCATATAACCATATGTGAATAACTCCAGGGAATGCTGACCAATAACATCAGAAACCACCGATATCTCAACAAGTATCAGTTACAGTCATTTTAGGGCCTTACCCAGTTTGTGCCTTGAAAATAAGAGAGGTTTACAGGTGGAAATATCAGACTTCCAACGAATTTATCCAGCTGCATTCTCGCATGTTATAAGAGCATACAATGTGGTGGAAGAAGCTTAACTTCTCCTTGGGCAATATGTTGAACATTATAGTCTGCATAATTCAAAGAATACAAAGCCCTAATCAAAAAGCCTAGAAAGTTCTCAGTATTATGTATGCAACTGATATGTTGACAAACACATTTTTTAAACCACAAGTCTTTAAAACTAAGAACTATTATTACTTTGTTCCAAAGTCTACATCGTAATACCATCGTTACTTCTATCTGAGTCTGTTTCTGAACAATCTGATAGTAAATTTAGGATGATAGGTTCTTGGCTTATATCCATCATCACTTCCCTGTCAATTTCTTCTTTCTGAAGCTTTTCAGTATGCTGCATAGGCTGTGCCCACGCTACAGGTGGAATGTTGTCTGTTGCCTCATGCACAAGAGATTTAGAGTATGTTATCATGAATGTTTTATTTTTTTCTCCCACATAGCCTTAACGCTTTGCCCAAATTAATTCCATGGGGCTACACTGACAGTGGCATGTGGGTAAATGTAAAACTGTGTGACCCCATTAACGTGCAAGGAAGTTTGTTTGTTCTGTCACATGACTTGTGTAAATTAATGAGCTGCAGGGAGATCAGCATGAGTCTGGTTTGTACTGTGCTTAATATTTTTATTTTTAAGCCAGGGAAAAATGTTCACTTTTCTGATGTTTCTACTTGGTGTTTTCTCTGTAACAGTTCAACTATAACTGGCAATGACCGACTTCAAAGCAATGTATGACAAGACTTGTGAATCTTGTCACGAAACTGACAGCATTCACTTCCAAATAGTAATTACCACTGTTTTTCTTATACCTAAATACAAGTTTATTCTCAGAATCAAAACCAGAAAAAGAGTCAGCATACAGAATAGTTCTCCAAGAACCTACTATTATGAGAACTTTAAAACCACTGGTACCATCACTCATTTACCAATATATCTTCCTGGAGTGATTGTAATTGACATGTTTCATCAAGGTAATACACTGTTGAACTACCTCCTTCTCTTTATCATGAATCTTTATATGGGATGTAGTTCGTGCTGCACCTATGTCACTTCTTTGAACTAAAAATTCTCTTCTTAACATATCTTGAACTAGCATCTTTTAAAACATTGACGAAGCGCTTACCACTGAAGCCAATTTTCTCCTGCATAATTGTAACACTTTTTGTGATGTTGGACATTCATCATTCACATCGAGCACTTTAAAACTTCGTTGTTAAAACCATCCCTTTGTGTTACAGGTTCTTTGCAATTTTGATGCTTTCCAGGCAACATGAATCCAACTTTTTATATGGTTCCTACAGCTCTGATACTTTCGTTTACAATTCTGTTTGCAGTTCTGTTGATGACACCACATGGTTCTGGAGTCCATCCTTGTGTCTTCAAATGTCAACAGTAGGAGACCTGCTTCCAAATTCACGTTTGAAAAAGTTATGAATGCCGTAAATAATATCCCTCACCTACTTGTGAAGCACTTCATGTTTATTGTCATTGCCTGACTTTTTTATAATCATAATATAACATGCACAGATACCGATCCACAGCTATACTGCTACAATAAAAAAGGGAAAAAACTGACAGTGCAATGAATAATTCGGTTGTCATGAAGTATAGCAGCAGTGCAGCATGTAGGAACAAGATTCTTGCTGCCTAGCTGTAACTCACTGCAAGCCGCTCGGAAACAGAATGAATATTATTGGCTGCCAGTGGCTAGTGGAGGGGCCGCCTTCCTACTTTAATTGGAATCTAGTGAGACTGGGGTGCACCAGCCTGCAGGCCAACAGCATCGATGGAGACTCACTGGTACAATGCAGATATATACAACAGGGATGACTGACAACACAGACCATACGGCAAAATACCAAGACCCGTGAGCAAATCCAAATTAGCTACCAAGACGTAGCAATTATCAGCAACCAGAGCAACTATAAATAGATAAATGATCATGAGTGCTTACAGAATTGCAGTCTGACCCCCTGCACTGCCAGCTTTATAAGATCACCACTAGAAGGAATGTGGGATTTCAGGCATTGCATCGGGGAACAGCAATGTGGGGGATGACCGTGGAGAAGATGGAGGTTGTGGTGATTTCCCAATCTCCAGCGAGATGCCAGCAGTGTCCTGGAGCACAAATAACACTCAAGAGGTGGAGGAATGTGTGAGGGTGAGGACTCCAACTCAAAGCGACCCACCACTGTAGGTGTAGGCAGGAGGCAGTGTTGGAGTTGGTTCATGTGCCGATGCTCCAAACGCAATGGTAGTGTCCATGAATGGTCACTACTGTAGCCAGCATCCATGAGGGTTTTGCCCCATAGGAACATGCCCAAACAGCTGAACCTGGAAGGCATTTCCAGCAAGTCAAGTCTGGTGTTGCTTGAGTTGATGTGCCAGGACATGGAGGAGGCGACCATAGAGGAGTTCTGGTGGTCTGCAGTCACAGACAGGGGTGAACCCGTAGGTGCTCAGGAACATCATGAGTGCCACTGTCATGTTAGATGCATCCACAGCCTTCAACATTTGTTGCTTAAATGCATGCACCATCCACTCCACTTCATCATTGAAGGAGGAGTGAAGTGGTGGACTACACAGGTGTTTGATGCCATTGGCAGTGCAGAACTATTCAAAGGCCACAGCTGTGAATTGGGGCCCATTGTCAATTATGATGGTGTGGGGAAAGCTTTCATTGCTGACAATCTGCAGAAGGGCATTGAGTGTAGCAGCCTAGGTGGTGGACACCAATGCTGACCACATAGGGGTATTTTGAATAAGCATACATGACAATGAGCCACATAGAGTCGAGGAAGGGGCCAGCAAAGTGGAGGTGAATTTGATCCCAAGGATGATGGGGAGTAAGCCAGGTGGCAAAAGACTGAAGTGGAGCAGCCTGATGGTGAGCACATGCAGAACAGTGATGAACCATAGCCTCTACATGGACAAAATGATAAGAGAGGTGAGCCCAGGTCCGGAGCTTGGGATCAGCTGACTACAAAAAATAAATGGGCCACCCGTGGAGTACACAGTGTATGACATGCAACAAGATAAGATTGCGGTGCATGTCCGCCACAGTATGAGTAGCAGTAATAGGAGATCCATCCAGGGTGTGTTGTTGTTCCATTTCCATGTGAAAACAGGTGATCTCCAGTTGGACAAATGCTGGGTCTGATCCTGAGGGTAAATGCGAAACAGCATCTGCAATTACATGTTGTGCAGTAGGCTTGTACTTGATGGTGTAATTGTAGGTATTAAGGAAAAGAGCCCAATGCTGTCACCTTTGGGACATCCACTCTGAAAGCTGAGAGTGTGGCCAAAAGAGTGCTACTAACACTTTATTGTCTATAACGATGGTAAACCAGGTCCCAAATAGGTACACATGGAATTCATCATGGCAAAGATGATCCCTATCTCCTCTTTCTTGATGTGGGAGTAATTGCGTTGGGCAGGCACCAGCATTTTGTATCCATAAGTGATCGGTTGCTCTGTAATGTCATCAATACGGTGTGACAGCACTGCACCAATGCTGTAGAGAGAAGCATCCACAGTCAAAATTAGGGGCATGCCGGGGAACACAGGTAAGGCAGGGTGCAGAACGTAGCATATGCTTCAGCTGTGTGAAGGCCTGTTCATAGGATGCCGACCTGTGAAATGGAATGCCTTTCTTTTGCTTCTGGTTGAGGAGATGCATAATGTGTGATGCTTGTAGAAGAAACATAGAATACAATCATTCACTTTCCCCAAAAAATCGTGCAGCTCCTCGAGGTTTTGGGGACATGGGAGAGAGTCACTAGTGGAAACATTATGGTCAGTGGGCTGAATCCCCCTTTTGGTGAGCAAGTCGCCTAGGTAGTGAACTTGTTCCTGAAAAAATTGGCATTTGTGCTGATGGCACTTGAGTCCTGTATCGTGCAACATAGTAAAAAGGGTATGTAGGTTATGCAGGTGGTCTTGGAGCATAGTACCCATGACAATTAAGTCATCAAGGCAATTGGTACAAGCTGGGATGGACATGGTTAACTGCTTCAGGTAGCTCTGGAAGATCACTGGAGTAGAAGAGACCCCAAAAGGTAAATGCTCATATTTGTGTAGACCAATTGGTGTATTGATGAAAACTGTGTGTTGTGATTCCTCATCTAGTGGAATCTGTAAATAAGCATCAGCAAGGTTTATTTTAGGAAAAGATTCACCTCCAACAAGCTCTGAAAGGAAGTCCTCTTGATGTAGCATGGGGTAGGTTTCCACCAGAGCCTGGGCATTGATAGTTGACTTAAGATCTGCACAAAGCTGGAGGGAGCCATTTGGCTTCTGGCCCAAGAACTAGTTTTGACTGGTTCTATGACCCCAGTATCATCAAGGTGATCAAGTTAGAGCTTAATGCCCAGCTGTAAGGAGACTGGAATAGAGCGCGCTCAACAGAAATGGGGCACCACATCTGGACATAAAGAAATGTATGCTTCAAAATTGTTGGTGCACCCTAGGTGAGGCTCAAATAGAAACATGAAAGAGGCAGAAAGGTCATCAATTTCTTGGAGTCTGAGATGACCTGAACTTTTTCCATGATGGAGAGCCCAAACATCAAGGAAGCATCCAGGCCAAAAATATTGCCAGCTGAATGACTGTTGACAACATACAGTGTTTGTGGCTGCATAAACATCTTGTATGTTGCCATAGTGGTGAACTGACCTCTGAGGAGAGACGAGCTGTCACCATATGCAACCAGCTTAGAAGAGGGTGGGGCCAACACCTGTTAACCCAGATGAGTGTATGTCAGGAGATTAACCAGGACAACCATCGCTCCCATGCCAACTTGGAAACAAACATCTTGATGATCATTATTAGGTCAATAAACAGTTTGGGGGTGCAAGGATTGTCCTGGGGAATGATGGCCTGAAGTTCATGCACTGTCCCATGTTGCAAGTTAGGAATGGGGTTTGACTGACCTGATGCCTGATGACAGACAGTTTGGAGATGTCCATCCTCATGTCCATCCTCTCCATAATGAGTGCAGTGCTCCCAGTGACCAGGGCAGCCTGCTGTTCCACAAGCTGTATAAGTTTTGCATCCATAATGCATTGTTAACCTTTTACATCGTTTCCAATTCTAGTAACCAGAAATGACTGAGACTGGGGTGCACCAAGCAACAGGCTGACAGTGTCAAGGGGAAATCACCAGTACAATGCAGCAACACATGCCACATGGTGAAATACCAGGACCAGAGAGCAAACCCAAATTGGATACAAAGACTTAGCAACTATTAACGGCCAGAGCAATGATGAATAGATAAATGATCACAAGTGCTGTTGGAGCATGACTGCAACCTGAGCCCCTGCACTGCTGGCTTTATAGGACCACCATGAGCACCTGTCGGCCATGTCCATGCTTTCTGGTGGGCTGTCAAAATTGTCAGACTGGGATACCAGAGTTTACATTGTCTGTGCCACCTTTTTTGAACAGAGGAGTTGTTTTAGCTGTTTTTAAGCTACCAGGGAAACACCCAGTTGAGAAGAATGTATTTACTATATAAGTTAGTGTTTTTATTGCATAATCAGAGGACATTCTGAGTACATAACCTTCTACATCACCCAGTCCATCGAAACATTTGTTTTTGAGTGACATTAGTATTAGCTTCATCTCCATGTATGTTACTTGTCAAAGGAACAGAGACTTAAGAATAGCATTTAATAATTTGCAAGACTTACAGATCAGTCTGCATACTAATTTAGGATTAACTGGTTTTGCTGTGTTGTTAAAAATTAAATTTTCAAATACGCTGCTAGGGTTTGCTGTCAGATAACAATGTGCAAGTCCCACAATACTTCAATGAAGTGACTGTTCAACATCATCATTTGTTGGTATTTGCTATTGTCACTGCTGCAAGATGTGACTGGTGATACCACATGACAGCACTGAAATTCATTGTGGCCACAATCTTATGTGTGTGTGGAGAACAACTCTCAGCTGGATGAAAGAATAGTTCAGTAGGGCCCTCTGTTGGGAGCTGAAGAGAGGCTTTCCATGCATGCACAGGGGGCAGTGATGGTTCTGCCAGATGCTGTTGTGGTTAAAAGTTGAATTAATTCTCTGCAATGCACTGTGCCTGGTCAGAAACTGGATGTTCTTGTGTCTCCCATTTTAATTTAATGACAGCTAGTGCAGGATTCCAGGCTATGCTTAGATGAAATCTCATGTCCCTAAAGATAAGGCTGCTGACTGTACAGACATGTATGGTCTCTTGACTGCACTGTAATTGCTATCTGCACATACATGGAAAGCTTCCCTTCAGCTCCCAGCAGAAGACACTACAAATGATTCTCTTATCCAGATGTTCCTGCTCTTGGCCCCAATAAGTTTTAGTGCTACAACACGAGTATCGCCACCTGCATATTGTAACAGTGATGACAGCAGTTATTACCAAACTTTGATGTCATGTTGTTTTGATCAAATATTGTGGGAGTTGTTCAGTGTTATCCAGTGATAAATCTGAGAACTGTGTTTGCAACAGATCCACTAGGAAAGCCAGAAAGTCACACCTCATTTAAGTTGTCAGCTATTTATGTTGGATCTGAGAGTCTATTGTTTTCTATTAATGCGTAAATACTTTTTAGTCATGACCATTCTGTGCCAGTGTCTGACCTGGTAATCTTTTGGACAGCTTTTCTCTTATTTTTTGAGTTTGAAATATAGTTACAATGACTGTCAACAACAAAAAATAATAAACATTTGAAAATATAATATAACAGGAATGGATAAAACAAATAATTGTTTAAAAATGTAATATAATAGGGAGAGATAAAACAGTCAACACACTCAGTCTTTCCTTCTCCTCCTGTCCAATAAGTTTCCCCTGACCTGGTTTCCAGGCAACTTTTCCGTAACTCTCCCCTTTCCTAAACCTTTCCCATCCTTTTCCTTTACCCCTCTTCCTTTCTCTTCATCCCTTCTGCCAGAAGAAGGGAGCACTGGTCCAAAAAGCCTGTATCTTTTAGATGTGTTTTCTTCTGCTGCCACTTGGTGCGTAGGTTTTTTTTATCTAGCTGTGTGATATTAAGTTGTCATTGTTATATTATTATTATTATTATTATTTGCTTTTATGGCCTCATTGGACCACTTTAGTCAATCATTCCTGGTCCTCTTCTTCAGTAAGTGCATGTTTCATTCTTTCTTAACTGCCCAGCATCTTTTCATTTGTTGTGATCTTTCTTTTCTTTCCTCATCTGTAAATACCCTTTCCAGTGTGTGTCATTTGTCTACTTTTTGTTTAAATCTTATTTTCTTGTCTTCCAGTTTCTTGAGATTTTCTGTCTTGTTTTGCTGATCGTCCAAGGTTTTATCTAGTTCTCCCTTATCCTCTTTAATTTCCTTAATCCATCCTACTTGTCATTATTACATATTTTGGCAACTTTCTCTATCTTGTTGAATGTTTAGTTATATTTTTTCCCACAATTTTTTAATTCTAGTGTAGTTTTATTGGTTTTAATGAATGGAGAATTTTTTCTTTGTCACTGATAGTTATAATATGTTTTGTTATGAAACATTTATTTTTAACTATCTTAATCCTCCTCTTTTTCATTGGAAATGTTATAAAAAAGTAATGTAGATATGCATTGTGAAGCTGTCAAAAATGCTATTTAATTCAGGTTTGCTGAAGATATCATTCCATGTTGTCTGCCCTGATAGCTGAGTGGTCAGCATGATGGATTGCCGTCCTACGGGCCTAGGTTTGATTCCCAGCTGGGTTGGGGTTTTCTCCCCTCAGGACTGGGTGTTGTGTTGTCTTCATCATCACTTCATCCCTATCTGGTATGCAAGTTGCTCAATGTGGTGTCGAATGTAATAAGACGTGCACCAAGGCGGCCGGACCTGCCCCGTAAGTGCCCTCCCAGCCAATGATGCCAAATGCTCATTTCCATTTTCCATCATTCTATGTCAGCATACAATTAAGTATTGTGATGTTGCTGTCACTGAAAACTTCAAGAATTTTGTAGTTTTCAGTGTCCACTTTCTTTCTATGTTTAGTTTAAATGGTCAAGATCACCATGGAAACTTTAGCCTATATCTATAATTTTGCTGTTGTTGTTTAGGTCACACAGTCTTCTAAATATTTGGTCAACTGCAAATTTACTTTCAGCAGTAATTTTAGTTGAAGAGTTGATTGTTGATATAAACCCCAAAATTATTAAATAAATGTTTCAAGAAGGCTGCATTTACATCTTCATGGATTGCCACTGTCTTTCTGTCACATTTTATATAGTTAAGCAGCCTTTGAAAATATGCTATGAACATTTTCCATTCTCCACATGAACATATATAAGGTGTTACAACTAAGATATTTAAATCTACCAAATAAACTGCACACAGTACATAGTCTTTGAGTCGAGACAGTTTTAATAGTTTTCTAGTGCTGTAAGTTTGAAGTAATTTCTCACAAAAACAGCTATTCCACCACATTTTCTATTGTTTCTTGTATAACCATTGATGAGATTGTATTCATAATTAAGTTGACACAGTCTGATCTTTGTCTAACCAGTGTTCAGTATTCATAGGATTAGCTATATAAAACAGTTTTTCTTAGATTGGTACAAAAAATGAACTCGGGGTCAGACTGAACTTGGAAATACACATTGTGTAAATGTTAATCTCAGATTATTTCACAGTGAACTAAGATCAACTTTGACCAATTAAGCAGCTCAATTGCACAACATAATGATACTACAGCAAAACAAATTTCATTTTGCACAAATACTTATAAAAAGAAAAAGAAAAAGAATGGGTAGCTAATGAAGAAGCTTTTGTTGACACTGCAACAATTCTGAAGTGCAATATACTTCTTTCAGTAAACAGGGTAAGTTTGAGGAGAATATCTATGATTGATGATTGCGAATAACAAGAAAAAACTCATAAGATATTTCATAGATGATTAGCAGCAGAAAGAAAAATTCAAAAAGCTGAAGTGAACATTTACATACATGCAGTTCGACAGTAACCAATAATGATTGAACATTTCTTACAGAAATGCTCTCTAGTCTTCAATAATAGTATCTACACTACTGATATTACATATTTATCTACCAAACATGTGCTTGAATTACCATGACCACTGCATACTAATTGATAAATGAAAACAGTTAGAACATGTAAGTCAATCAGGAAAGTGTTGTTTATCAACTCATTATTACCAGATGATGCATCTCCGAGCCTCAGTTGTTAAATGACGGACTATGGTTACAAAGTTCTGGTGTTCCATTCCAGGTCAGTCCCAGGATTGTCCCATGGTTTGTAATACATAGTAAAGCATAGATCTCGAAGTTTGTGGATGGGTCAGTCTGTTCAAAGGTCTAGGAAGGTAAGGGTGCAGAACCTCCAAAAGAACCATGCCCAGTAAACCACTATGGTGGTCAAACCAAGCTTCAGGCTGATGACAACTCTGCCTAAATAGAAATGCAAATATGAACCTCTGCCCCTCTCAGCATCAATAGTTCCTTTAGTGTTGAATAGCAATGGCTTCAAAAGGTAATAACTACAGAGACTTTTGCCCACACAGAAAGCTACCTAAATCCTTGGCCAATACTGTGTAATATGTATGTTTCCATCATGTTCCGCAAACTCTTGAAACCATGACTCAATGCCACTGTCACCTACAATTAGTGACCTAACAGCTAATGTCAGGTGGCCATAAATTATAAATTCCCAAAAAGTAATAAATTCATTTACTGTAGGGATATTGATATGGTTTTCAGTAATAGACAGGCAGATTCATGTAGAACATTTATGTATATAATTAATAACAACAGTAATGACAAGTGTGTCATACCTGTATGGGGTACGCAAATAGAATAACTAATTCACAGGATAAAATTAAAACCATATGGTCAGTTGTGAAGGAAGTGTCTGGTCAGCAGCACAAGGTTGATGATTTAAAGTCAGTTCTTAGTAATAATATTTCTGTTACTTATAAATCAGACATAAGTACAGTACTTCACAATCATTTTCTGAGTATTGCTGGTGAATTAAATAAAAATTTACTTTCTACAGGGAGGGGGGTGGTGTTGTGCCCCAGGGATCAGTGTTGGGGGCACTCCTGTTTCTTATTTATGTAAATTATATGCCCTCTAGTATTATGGGTAAGTCTAAAATATTTCTGTTTGCTGATGACACTAGCTTGGTGGTAAGGGATGTTGTGTGCCTGGTTTCGAATAGTGCAGTTCATGACCTAAGTTCATGGCTTGTAGAAAATAAATTAATGCTAAATCACAGCAAGACCCGGTTTTTACACTTTCTAACACACAATTCAACAAAACCTGACGTTTTAAGTTTACAGAATGGTCATATGATTAGTGAACCTGAACAGTTCAAATTTCTAGGTGTTCAGATAGATATTAAACTGTCGTAGAAAGCCCACATTCAGGATCTTGTTCAAAGACTTAATGCTGCCATTTTTACTATTCGAATGATATCTGAAGTGAGTGATCTTTCGACACAAAGATTGGTGTACTTTGCTTATTTTTGCTCTCTTATGTCATATGTATTATATTTTGCAGTAACTCTTCCTATTCTAAAAGGATATTTTGGCTCAGAAATGGGCAGTTCGGGCAATAAGTGGTGTAAGTTCACGAACGTCTTGTCAGCCCCTGTTCACGAGTCTGGGTATTTTGACACTGGCCTCTTAGTATATATATTCCATACTGTCATTTCTTGTTAACAATATTAGATTATTCCCAAGAATGAGCAGCTTTCACTCAGTTAATACCTGGCAGAAATCAGACCAGCATTAGGATCGGACTTCCTTAACTATTGTGCAGAAAGGTGTGCCGTATACTGCTGCATCCATTTTTAATAAGCTACTTCTCAAATTCAAAAATCTTAGCAGTAATTCACTGCCTTCAAATCAAAACTGAAGAATTTCCTCATGGGTCACTCCTTTTATTCTGTCAAGAAGTTGCTTGAAAAATTAAGCTGATTCTTGTTGTATTGTTGATTGCATTTATTTATGGATTGAATTTTTTCAGGTTCATAAACATTTTATTTTTATTTGTTATTACTTTTATGTTGTAATTACATGTACTGACATGTTCCATGACCTTGGAGATTTGCTCCTCAATTTGGTCCTACGGAACTTGAACGTGTAAATAAATAAATAAATATATTCTTATCTGTTCCATAATCATTGGCATTTGGAGCAAAGTCTCATGGTGATGATGAAAGCAACAAGCTGATTACTTACAGAGGAGATGGTTTCTGGCAGGAATAGCAATTGAGTAAATAGTCTTAGCAGCTCCACAAAGCAGCAAAACTCGACCACAGTCTATGCTGGGTCTGGTAATCTAGCATGAAGTGTGTGCCTGGAAACTGAAAGGTAACTGGATCAAGTCCCAGTTAGACAAGGAATTTTTCAGTTTGCCTTTTAAAATACCGTTCACCTCTCATTGATGTGAAGATTGCCCAAAAATAATCTATGGTACGTATTCCACATTAAACTGTAGGTCCCCTTTCTCCTGTTGGATAACTGGGATGGTTTAGGGACATGCAATTTGCTGAAATTCTGTCCAACTGAAAGACTGGCACCAGGTCATTCAGTCACATGGAATTATTATCACCAGAATATATATATAAATCATGTCCTTCTTTATCTGTACATGTTATAAATTAGTCTCCCTCCATGTTTTTCCGTCTGTATGTGAAGGCTCATTTCAGGAAGTACTGCAGGAATATTGATACAGTTTTACTAATAGACAGACTGTTTCACAAGGAAGATGTCTGTATATAATTTATTACCACTATGCCAGACGAGTCGTCTGGCTGTGGATATATGGTGCTACTCATGTGAAGTTGCGGGTCTGTATATAATTTATTACCACTATGCCAGACAAGTCGTCTGGCTGTGGATATATGGTGCTACTCATGTGAAGTTGCAGAAGGTTGCCATTTGGTTGCATAATGTGTGGAAAGCATGTTGTGTGAGTTAAGATGGGAGTTAACTGGGTTACACCAAAGGTTTCATGACTGTTCTCCAAGGCCTGTTCTAGTGTACTGTCTTTGAGAAAAGCAAAGTCCAGAGACTGAGTGTGCCCATGCTGTTGTCACACATCTATTATCTCTGGTGGTTTGATGGGTACTTCAATGTACCAAGATCTTATTTTCATAGAGAAATCTATTGATATGCTTGAATGCAATGCCTATCAACTTCAAGAATATTTCAGTAGAGTTAACTGTAATTGATTTTTTCATTTACTAATTTGATGTGCTATTGTGCATTATGATACTCACAATCACTGTTAACATTACTGTGTCTTTCATTTAGCTATTAAGATCTACCATATTTTTAATGTAATTTTTTCTATACCTATTAATGTGTATTTTGTCTGACACCAGATAACCTCTTGCAAGAGGTACTTTTATGTATTCCTTTTGTATTATTTGTAATAATTCTGACACGTCCTACATCCATGCGAATGCCTTGCAGTATAGGATTTATGGGATATAAATAAATAAATAAAACAGCAAATACAGAGGTATGATAATGCTAATAACAGCTCACACACTGACATATGTGCATGTCGTTCTCTTATGCTTTATCAGTAAATTTAGCATGAAGGACTCTTAGAAAACATTTAGCATTTTTCAGAGTATACAGGATTTCTGAAACCATTGGGATCAAAAGTATGCTGACTAGAGGATACTAAGTTGAGTATTTTGAGATACGGAATCAACGGTCAGAAATTAATGTCTCGGGTGATATAAGGTCTTAAATGAGCAATTTGTGTAGGGTACGTTTTGATTATGTGAGAGAAGGTTAATCAATAATTGCCCATCAACCTGCCTAGGTAATGAATTCTTCAAACAATCAAATGTGGAAAGTGCTATTGGAGCAGTAATTATACCCTGTCCTAAAAATGGGCAAGCTCTTGGATTCAGTGGGTCTGAGTCCCGAATTCAGTTCTGTCAATGGATTTTATTGTAACGCAGGCATTGAGACTGACTGACATAACTTTTTAATGGCTACATTTAGCTTAAGTTATTGCTTTAAGGTGTGAGTTGTTTATATCAATAAAAACTAAATTTTCATTTTGTAACTACACTGGTGTCCAAAACTAAAGCAACAAACAGATATTTTGCAAGGTTGTATTTATTTTGCCTCAAAACAGTGTAAACTGGTGATAGTAAAGTAGAAACAATGTAAAGAATACAGAACATAAACAACTGCAACATGAATAATGGTAGACAAAAGTTGTTCTTCATTTTTTGCAACTTAACAGATTTACACACACATTCTGACAACTGGTTAATATGCTCAGTCTGGAATGTGAGCACTTCTGGCAGAAATACAGGCCTGACAATGATGGAGCATGCTGTCAATTAACTCATCAGTTGCATGCTCAGGCAATAACACACAGTCTTCCTGCAGAGCTGCTCACAGTCTTGGAGAGTGGTTTGTGGATGCTGACGTGATGCAAGCCATCGCCCTAATGCACCAGACATGCTCTATGGGATTCAAATTGGGAGAATGAGCAGGCCACGCCATGTATGCAGTATCTTCCATTTCCAAGAAAATGTCAGCTACCTGTGCTCTATGAGGTCGAGTATTATTGACCATCACTATGAAGTATTGGCACATGGCACCTTGCGACACTGCAAATGAGGTCCCAAGATTTCATCACAATACCTGACAGCAGTTAAAACCATACAACTTCAGGAAGAAGGGTTTGAGTGGTCAACATGATCCCTGCCCATAATGTTTGCATCCCGAAGACATTTTCCATGTTCCCTCGAGATGCAAATTCATCCAGACTAAATTGGTTCACATCTGTGAAAACAACATTGACTCACTGTTCAACTGCCCAGGTGGCATGACTCCCCTCTAGACATTCCATCTGTGAAGGTGGCATCAGAGGTTGAGATACAGCAGGTTTCCGACAATAAAGGCCACTCTGTGAAAGACTTCTGCACATCATTTGCCTTGATTCAACACATCCTGTGATGGTGCGAGCTCACATGCCAGTAGCAGTGCAGTACTAATACAGTACTGTTGTGCCCTTACAGCCAAATAACAATACTGTCTTCTGTCTTCACAAGTGGTCAACTCTGCTCTGGTCTTTGGGTCACAGTTTCAGTCTGTATACACTGCCGCCACATCTGAGAAACAACAGAATGATTTACCCTAAGCTATCGGGCCATGTCAGTTTGCAACTGTCCTGCTTCCTTTCTTTCTCTGGTCCTCCACCATAGATAGTCTGGTAGGCATCTTCTCTGTGCCATACTGCACTGTTTGTGATCTTTGTACACAGTAATTGTCGATGTGGGGCTACCTGGCAAATACTACCTTGTTTCGTAGGTGCCCTGACGTCATCATTGGTATGGTTGTGTCTTGACCAGAATGCCATCTTCCATGCAGAATACAACTGTACGGACATCTTGTTGACAGTTTGTATGATTATAGCATTAATTACAAGGGTTGGGGAAATAGTGGTTCGTTGCTTTTATTTTGGACACCAGTGTATTTTTATATCACGTCAGTTTACTATAAACTACCACCTATATAATTTTCACACAAAGCATTTGGGACACTTTCTAAATTTCATTTGAAAACATGCTGTAAATTATAAGGGATAGCCAAATGAAAACAAGCCTGATGCTAAAAAAGTAAATAAACAGCTCACTATCTCAAAAGCAGTTGCCATGACTGTTAATACATTTATCGCACTGTAAGATAAGATGGTCAATGCCTTCAAGAAAAAATGTTTGGTAGTGCCTACAGAACTATGATTTACACAGGAGTGCCAACACACTGCAAAGGTTGTTTTGAGTATGCTGGGGAAGTTTTGCTGGGAAGCCCTTGTACATTCTCCATACACTATCGATATCTCCCCATGTGATTTCCATATTTTTGGAGCCCTAAAGAATTACATTCATGGCTGTTGATTTGGTTCACATGAAGAGGTGCATGTCTGGGTGTAATCATGGTTCTGTAAGCAATTCCAAACATTTTTCCGTGAAGGCAGTGACTGTCTTGTCTCACAGAGGGATAAATTTATTTATAGATATGGTGATAACTTTTCAAATAATGAACAGTTTATTTACTTCTTTTCCATATGTCTTGTTTTCATCAGACTGCCCTCTATATTTCAAACAACAGAAACTCCAGGTAGGAATACCAACAATGTAGGAAAAGACAGATTACTAATTGCCATAAAGAAGACACATCATGTTGCAGACAGACACAATTAAAAGATACTCATATAAAGCTTTTGGCGACAGCCTTCGTCAGTAGGAGTCACACACACACACACACACACACACACACACACACCATTCATACACACAACCAAGCACACCTCATGTACGGACGACTACCTCATGAACACATGACTGTCCACATGATAGCTGCATTCTGGCCTGAGATGCTAGAGTTGGCAGTCATGTGTGTGTGTGTGTGTGTGTTTCTCTTACTGATGAAGGCTGTGGCCCAAAGCTCTATGTGAGTATCTTTTAATTGTGCCTGTCTGCAACTTGACGTGTGTTCTTTATACATCTATCTTTTCCTACATTGTTGCCCTTACATTTTGTTGATACAACTGCAGACAAAAAGTCAACTGGAAAATCAGTTTGTATGTAAGTAGATGTCACTATACAAAAATGTTTAATATGTTATTGATGATCATTTTATTTCCTATTATTTCAAATATCTCTGTTGAGATAATGAATCTATAGGTTGATAGACATTAAGAAAAAGCTTGTACTAAATAGTGTTTCTTTGAACATTATTTGCTATGTACTTATTTCAAAGAAAAATGAAGATTAATTGAAATTTCTGAATTTCAGGTATTGGTCACAAGCACACATTGGTACAGGAGCCACCGTTATTTATATGTCCCCAGTGTCATAAGAGTTATCGTTACAGAACAAGTCTTATTCGTCATATCAGACTTGAATGTGGAAAACCTGCACAGGTAGCTTGTCCGTTATGCATGTACAGATGCAAACATAAAGCAGATATGCTGAAGCATATTCGAAAAAAACATCAAGTATCAACATTACAGTCTTCTTCACAACTGGACGATCTACTGAATCAATAAATGGCTCATGGAACAGTTCAAAGTCAAATAACAGAAGGGAGAGAAAATAATAAAAGTAAATAGTAAACTCTCTTCATAGTTTTTCTTGCAGCTGGATCAAGTTTATCTTCAGGTGCTTACCACTGTCAACACCACATATATATTTTTAGTGCTGTATTTGTTTTATATTAAGTGTCTGTAGAATGAGTTTTGTAGCTAATGATAAAAGAAACTTTGAAACATGGCTTTGAATATGTTTCTTTACATGGTATTTCTGATAAGTAAGACAAAACAATAAAGATTTTTCTCTTGTTCAAAAACATAAAACAATAAAGATTTTCCTCATATTCAGTGTTTGGAACATAAGGAAACAACATAAGATTTGTACTGTCCTGGACATAGTGTCCTAGCAGGAAACTGGCTGTTTCCATCAAGATATATTAAGTAAGCTTCAGTTTTACTTGAAAGAATGAAGTGTGAGATAGGGCTGACTGAACAGTGTAAGGACACATCACATGTGTACAAAAATAGTAAAACAACAGTTCATTGTGTAAACAGCGTAAAAAGCATGTTATGAAAGTAACCTTATGTGTAAAGTGCAACTATTGGCTTCATGAAAAGCGCACTAGAGTGAACCTAAAATTCATAAGTGACAATCGGCCATGGTCTTGCTCTGACTGTTTGCAGTGTGAAACAGCCGAGCTTGTAAGTACAATAAAGTCGAAAGATGAAATAATAAAATTGCTACAAAGTGATATTGGATCTCTGAGAAAGGAGATTAAATCTCTGAAAGAAGCAAATGCAAAGTTGGCAAGTGAAACAGTTTCTCGTGTATGTGGAAATTCTTTTTCAAGTACAATACAAAACAAGGACAATCTCATGTGCAAATTTCAGTGAAAAAAGACGCAGAGGACTTACTGAGTGGAAAATCTGTAAACAAATTCATTTGGAAAACAGTTACATACAAGAGAAAGAACAAACTCAAAAATTCCGGTATCTCATCAAAACAGGTTGACAAAAATTAATTTCTCATTTTTGGCGACTCCATATTGAAAAATGTGGTAGTTCCAAACTGCGATATTGATGTTCACCCTGGCATTCAACCTCAACAGCTCGCAAAACATTTTAAAAATATCAAAAAGCATGATTCTAACTCCAGAAATAATAGGGGTCCTGGGTTTCCTTCATCACCAAAATGTGCTATTCACCAGTAAATGAAAGTAACAACTCATCGATAAAGTTGAGACATTGGAGAGTTGACAGGCTCATAAACAAGACTTAAATCATCCTTAAGCATTTGGATAAAGTCCTTTCTCAGAGATAATGGTCTAACAGACACACACACACATATATATACAGATGCATACTACATTGTCCGGGCACTGGAGGCTGTTTGTGAATAACTGGAGTACAGATCCAAAACAATGTAGCTGTGTGAGAACCAGTATTCTTCTATGGCTAGCCCCTGCCGATAATATGGAACAATGATTTTAATAAAATAACCTTGTTTGTTTCAGCCCAGTAATAGGGCTAATGTTTTCTGATGATTTCTAATGTACATTATTTTAAAGATTCAGTTTCAAATCCTTGTAAAATGACAATCACTCCTCAGAATGACATCAAATGTGAACAGAATATTATCAAAGAAGGGGAAAATGATATGGAAAGGAAAAATAATTAATGATTATTTTCCAACTAGATGGTGCCCTAAGCATCATAATGTAAATGGGTTGGTTACAAGTAACAGATGCATCACAATACAACAGCTATGGTGTGAGTTTCACAGGAACCAACCATACTGTGTAATGTGGATGACGGCACCAGTTTGGCAGTCAACAGTTGTGACACTGTTAGGTAAACCAATCCACCAAGGAAAGGTTGTACCATGTTGAAGGCCAAAAATTTCTGAAATGAAATCAGTTTTAATTTCATGAGGTGAAAAACCATAAAAAATGCAGCAATGAAATTGGTTTTTAACTGTCATGAGACTGTTGCAAGAGGTGTTCAACATGCTGTCCACCGATTTCAGCCACAGTTGAAACCAAGAAACAGCATGTTCTACAGCAGATCAGAGTGTCTCAGAATGTTCCATGGCCATTCATTGCCCACTTCCATAAGAGCAAGAAATTCTAGAGCAAATTTCTCTCTTACTGGCAGGTCGACATGTAGCAACTGCTAAACATGGGCAATATTGTATGTGTAGCAATGTGGGGTGTTTTGTTGTATTTTATGCACTGATCCAAAGTTTGGCCAATTCTCTGTGCACTGCATGTTCCCCACCATGATGTCAGAGTTGTTTTTCTGCCTCTGCCACACTGCATTTCAAATGAACGTGTCTTTATGAATTTCATAAACTTTTCTCCAGACACTTGGCAGACATCAGTCCAACACTGTTTTTCATACCCTTGAGTGTCTGGAACTTCTGTAGAGATGCTGGTGCACACCCACTGTTTTTCAAAAGAGCATTACAAGCAGTGCATGATCACTCACTGAGACAGTTATGGAGATCATCTCAGATGCAAACAGGGAACAGTCATGTACCTTGCATTTTATTTTGCATATTCTGCAACTTACTGTGTCATCTGGTGGCAAAATTTTCATTCAAGATGTTTTGTTTCCATAATCTTTCCCCCTTCTTTGATAATGTTTCATTCAGATTTGATGTCATTATGAGTAATGGTTCTCTTTTTTACAGTGTTGCTCTTTATCAATGCCCATTCAAGCACAGGTAATCAAAACATATAATGACAGTAACAATAAACCTGAACTCTTAGTACTGCTCAGTAAAGTGAGTTGTGTCTCCAGTAATAGAAAATACCCCTTCTGTGTACTGTTTCAACTGCCAACGTGCTTTGAAGGGGTATTTGAAGCTTAGACTTGCACATGTTATCACTTTATGGCAAGAAGTGTTTTCACTTTAGCTGCAATGCCCCAGAAGATTATGAGATAGGGCAGAATTCAGTAAAAGTATGCTAAAAATCTGGTCTGCAGGTCAAATAAGGAAGCTGTTTTCACAATATGCCAAGTGTGATATAGTGGATGTAAGCTAGCTGCATCAATATCAGAACATGAAGCATGGAATGGATTTAAACTGTGAAGGGAAAAGGTTTGTTTGTGATCATGTTAGTGAAACAATTATCAAAAGGCTTTTAAGGAATGGAACAATCCATCAGCTTTGTGCATGTCCTACTGACTACAGTGAGGAAAGTAAAATGAACAAGAAAGAAGAAAGAAAAGACAACACAACTGGTGGTCCTAATTTAAACTAAACATGCTGTAAATATGACTCCAAACCTAGTCGTTATTATGCCTGATCTGAAATTTAACACCTTAATGTACAAGCCCTGCATAATAAGATTGACAAAAGTAATGTACAGTTAATCGATGAACTAAAAGATACCTAAGTGTTACGCATTTCTGAATACTGGCATTTCAGAATTAATCCAGAATACAAAAATTAATAACTTCATTTTATCTTGTTACTACTGGAGGGAAAACAGCAAGCAGGGGGGTGGGGGGCAATTTACATAAATGAAAATATAGATTGTATTACCCTACGTGACTTGACTAGAACAAATGTTGAAAATGGTTATGAAAGTGCAGCTATAAAAATTATTCAGTTCAACCAGGTTATTGGTACAGTTTACCAATCACCATCTGAAAATTTTGAACTTTTCTTAAACCTAAATAAAGTAAGTAAAATGGATTATGAGTTGATAATGTGTGGCGACTTCAATATTGATTTCCTCACGAATAGTAGAAACAGAGAGGCCCTTTTGAACTTTGCAACATCCTATAATTTAACAGCTGAAGTAAAAGCTGCTACCTGTGAAACAGCTTTAGACCAATTTTCAAGAAAGTTTCACACAGCACTTCACTACAAATTTTCAGTGCAAGTTTTAGTGGCCATCTTATTCAGATAATCAGCTTAAAAACGAAAGGCAGTATTGTTAACAACATGTCTTTAAGAACAACATCTAGAAAGTATAATTAGGATAAAGTAAACTACTTCCAACAGCTTATTAAAGGGAGAAAAATGGTCACAGGTTTACAAAATCAATGACGTAAATGATAAATTCAGCACCTTTATTGAGACATTAACCCATTTCTTTCAAATCACATTCACAATGAAAACTGTAACTGTAATGGGGAATTCTAGAATAAACAGCTGAATCATAAAGGTAATCAGGATTTCATATCAGAAGAAAAGACCATTTCATGAAATATGTAAAACAAAAAAATTCCTCACTAGAAATACACTTGTACTACAGAAAATACTCCAAAATACTATGACAACTAATAAAAGCAGTAAAAATAATACAGAATGATGAATACAATTATAACTCAGCTAATAAAGTGAAGGCAATGTGGAGTGTTACAAAAACAAAGGAATATGGTGAATACAGACCATTCTGCAAAAATATAACACCAACACAAAAAAAATAAAAAAGTAACAAACCCCTTAAAAGTAGCCAAAACATTTAACAATATTTTTCACATGTGTTACTGATAATATTACACAATCAAACTTGCATAAGACTACCCAAGCCAATGAATATAAAATAAGTGCTTGTAGAGGGTCAATGTATAAGGGGCGTTCAAAAAGCAATGAGCTGGAGGCATAATTACAGAAACCAATACCTGTCTGTCAGAAGTATTGACCCTGGTTCTTGAGACACTTGTCTCACTGTGACACAAGGTGGTGAATGGCTGTCTCATAACATTCCCGGGGTTGCGATGTTAACCAGTTCCGCACATACAGCTGGACGTCGTTGTCTGAGGTGAATCGTTTTCCCCTCAGAGCCTTTTAAAGGTGATCAAAAATGTTGTAACCACAGGGAGGGAGTTCTGGACTGTATGGAGGGTGGCCGAGAACCTCCCATTTGAATTTCTGGGTCATTTTGATTTGATCACTTGGCAAAGGGTGGGCAATGTTTGCAAGTAATGCTCGGTATTCACTGTTGTCCCATGCTACAGGAAGTGAATCAGAAAGAGGCCATCTTTGTCAAACAATCTGATGATTCACATTGGACGACGATGTCCAGCTGTACCTGCGGAACTGGTTAACATTGCAGCCAGGGAATTTTATGAGACAGCCATTCACCACCTTGTGTCACAGTGGGACAAGTGTCTCAACAACCAGGGTCTATACTTCTAAAATACAGGTACTGGTTTCTGCAATTATTCCTCCGGCTCGTTTCTTTTTGAATGCCCCTTATACTTCTGTTCTGTCTCACAAAGTGAAGTATCTAATGCAATAAAAGGACCAGAAAATTCCAACTCTGCAGGCATTGATGGTATCCCTGCAACAATCTTAAAGAAGAATGCATCAAACGTAAATGAAATATCTACACACTTATACGACTGCTCCCTTCAGGCAGGCACTTTCCCTGATATACTGAAAACATCTTAAGTCATTCTAGTATATAAAAAAGGTGAGAAAGATAATGTAAATAATAACAAACCCATGACAATTTTCTCCTTCATTTCAAAAGTATTAGAGAAGTACAACAAACTTATAAAATTTGTAAATACAAACAATATCCTCTATAATGAACAACATGGATTCAGAAATAAATGGTCAATGAGAGCTACTATTTATGAGTGGATTAATTCCATATTAAGCCTGACAGACAAGAAACAGGAATCAATAGAAGTTCTTATTAATCTGTCAAAAGTTTTTGACATAGTGGACCATAAGCAAAGCATGAAAAATATGGCATTTGAGATCTGTCCAATAACTGGATCAGTTCCTTCCTGAGAAGTCATAAGCAAGCAGTGTGCATCACATGAATATTACCTAAAAACTGTATTTGAACACTTATGAGACTCAAAACAAATTAAATATGTTGTACTGCAAGTATAAGTAATGGGACTCTTTCTTTTCCTTCTGTATATAAATAATCTTAAATGTGGATGCACATAAAACTATCATATTTGCAGATGACATTACAATTTTATTAATACAAGACAGCAATGAACAATTACAGCAGTCAGTAAACACTGTCACAAAACAACTTAGCAGCTGGGCACATAATAATCAGCTTGTAAAAAAAAATTCTTAGGACTTTGGCTGAAGAACATTGTAAAAATATTCTTTAAAATAAATGTAACAGATAAGGACTACAGACTGCAATAAAAACTATTACTGAGGTCAAAACCTTTGGAAATCTCTAAAGTCACATTTACAGCATCACTACTTTTAACCCAGTGAAGAATATTTAAATTTATGAAGTTTGCTATAGAAATACTTAATGTATAAGGTGTATTATTGTAACCTTAAATAAGTATGCCTAGAAATCACTTTCAGAAGTGTACTTATAACTTAACTTGTCGATTGTCTTAAGCAAATGATGCTTTTGTAGACAACAGGATGAATAAGTACAATGCAACACAACATAGTGAGAGAGATTTCCGAGCACAAAGCAAGCAGAACTGAACTTTTGGATTAGCTTATCCACAAGCTAGTGTTACCTATTTTATTATCCATATGTTTGCCCAGGAACTTCACTCATGGTTCCTCATCCAGTGTTTGATCATTTTAAGTAATTTTTATTTCCAGAGTAAAATTTCACTTTTCAGTTGACTGCACACTGATTTGAAACTTCCTGGAAGGTAAAAAAGGTGTGCTGGACCAGGACCCAAAATGTAGAACCTTTGCCTTTCGTGGGCAAGTGCTATACTGACTAAGCTATCCAATCATGGCTCTCAACTTGCCCTCACAGCTTTATTTCCACCAGTATCTCTTCCCTGCCTTCCAAAATTCTTAGAATTATCCTGCAGACTGTGGTCGACTAGGCACATTCAAGAAAGGATACTGTGGAAGATTGGCTTAGCCAGTCTTTGGTATAGTTTACAAAATGAATTTTCATTCTGAAGCAGAGTATGTGTTGATTTGAAAATTCCAGGCACAATTAAAACTGTATGCTGGACTGGGAAATCAAGCTAGGACCATTCCCTTTTGTGGGCAAGTACTCTAGCAGCTGTGCTATTCAAGCACAAGTCATGACCTGCCCTCATAGTGTAATTTCCCCCAGTAACTTGTCTTCTACCTTTCAAAGTTCATAGAAGTTCTTCTGCATACCTTCCAGGACTAGCACTTCTAGAGGAAAGAATATTGCAGTGAAGTGGCTTAGTTACAGCTAAAGGGAATGTTTCCAGATTGAGCTTTCATTCTGCAGTGGTGTTTATAAAATTTCAAATCAGCTTACACTCTGCTGCAGAGTGAAAATTAATTCTGGAAACATTTGCACAGGTTGTGGATAAGCCAGTAAGATATGTGACTCCATCCACAAAAGGTCATACCATTTTAGTCTCCCTAGAAGAATTTTATAATCTACAATATGGAAGACAGTGGCAAGATCACAGAAAGTGTCAACAGGGCAATTTTTATTGTTTAATTCTACTAGAATTTATGAGATCATATATTGCCTTCTCAATAGAGCAGCCTTTAAAAAAGCTAAGCTGAGCAGTTGTCAAAAGGTTGTTCCCAAAAAGATGGTTCAGTATTCAATTGTGACCTACTTTCTCAAAAATTTTTGAGAATGCGGAAAGGAGTGAGATTACTCTATAACTGAACTTTATTATTCAATATACAATTTCCTCATTACTAATAAGAATATTACATGTTCCAGATAGTTCAAATCTTAACTAGTCATTATTTCCAAAATTTAATACCACAGTTTTCCATCCCATATTTTTCTGATCCCAAAAATTTCTACTTTCTCTGCAATAACTTATTACCCGAATGAAATTTTCACCCTGCAGTGGAGTGTGTGCTGATATGAAACTTCCTGGCAGACTGAAACTGTGTGCCAGATCGAGACTCGAAATTGAGACCTTTGCCTTTCACGGGCAAGCGCTCTACCATCTGAGCTACCCAAGCACGACTCAAGACCTGTCCTCAGAGCTTTAATTCCACCAGTACCTCATCTTGACAGATTGTGAGTTATGCTTGGGTAGTTCAGATGGTAGAACACTTGCCCCCAGAAGGCAAAATGCCTGAGTTCGAGTCTGGATCTGGCACACAGTTTCAATCTGCCAGGAAGCTTAATAATGCATTAATTGGTTAATTATTCAATTTGGAAAATTCCACCTTCTAGAAGCTTTATGATGGGCTGTGGAAAATCCCTACATAATCAGAAATTAATTACATAAAATAGTACCTATAATTTTGCTTTCTATCTGGTTATACAGTTTATAGTTAAACAAACTTGCTGTTTTGTCTATTGTACTTCTGTGTTGTAGGATTTTACTATCTTGTATGTCAGCATTAAAAGTATAACACCAAATTTTAATTTTTAATATTATATGCATCCATGAGTTAGTTTGTGGTTAGCTATCAAAATGTAAACATCGGTGTTATATAAGTGGATGGATAAAATATCTACTCACCAAGTGGTGAGAGGGGAGAATGTGTATAAAAGTTATGGAAATGTCACATTGCACATTTTGCTAATTCTTCTTCTTCTGGTGCCATTTGGTGAGTAGATTTTTAATCTATCTAATGATGTTCTATTTTCAGGAACTGATTATTTTCATTGACAAAATTTAAATGTTGTGTTACAGACAGTTGGTGGGTATGAATCATTTTATTAACAACATGTAATCATGCAGTCAATTTATGTGTCGCTGTCAGATGGTTCGTGGTCTTTTATCAAAATGCCAACTACTGTGTGATTTAGCCTCCAAAAATACACATCTCTTATCTAAATAGTATGAATCTAAATGTGAAGCTACCATTAGTGAACTGTCTAATATAGTGCCTTTGAATGTAGATGTCCAACTGGCTTATATGAAGCTATTGTTTGTGACAAAAGCTATCATCGTACTGTGGCACTGATTATAAATAAACACAGCAGACTGAAAATTAATTATTGCAGTGAAAGAATATATGATGAGAATTCAAATAGTTAAAGAATATGAAAGCTTATCTGTGATGAAGGACTGGAATTCTACAGTAGGAAAAAGAACAGAAGGAAAACAACTAAGAGAACATAGAGGGGGGGGGGGGGGGGGTGGAGGGCGGGAATAGATGAAAGAGAAAGCTTCCTGGTAGAATACAGCACCAACACTTGGTGTAAGAAGCATGGTTGTGTACATAAAAGAGACCTGGAGACACAGAAGATGCTGAAGACTTGATGGTTGGGTTGAATAACCAATGAGGAGGTGCTGAACTGAATTGCGAAATAAGAAATGTATGGTGCAATTTGAGTAAAACAAGGGATTAGTTGATTGAACACATGCTGAGGCATCAAGAAATCTTCAGTTTCATAATAGATAAAAGTTAGAGGCATAAAAGTTGTACAGGGTGACCAAGTGCTGAATACAGTAAGCATGTTCAAATGAATGTACGTTACACTAGTTATTAAGAAATGAAGAGTATTACACAGGATAGAGTATCACGGAGAGCTGTATCAAACTTGTCTCCAGACTGAAGGCCACAATAACAACAACAACATTTGGCATTTGGGAGTTCAGTGTCATTTGCCTCATCGAGTTTATTCATTTAATGCCTAATAATGCTCCAAATTATCCTTGCCTTACACTCCAAGTGTTCTGATGTCATGCTGAAGAATTTTCAGTGCCGCTTACAGTCTTTTTTTTTTTTTTAATTCTTGATTAGAGCCAGTCCTTCAAATTAAATAAATCTCTCTATTCATAGTATAAAATATTTTGATTTCAGTTGTTGGCCACTATTTTTCTAGCTCCCATTGTAAAATGTTCTGTTTCTATGTTTATGATGTGTAACAATAACTTTTTCATTTTTTTAAAAGTTGATCATAGCATTTGCCATTCTCTTTACATATTTTACCACTCTATAGTAGATTTATTTTTATTAATTATAATAATATTTAGATCTTAAACAGTTAGTTTTATATTGTAGTTGGTACTCTGATGACTTTTGTATTCTATTTATTTTCTCTTTCTGTATAAGTTTGAGGGAATAGGATATAGTTGTAGGTAAACAACCAGAATTCTCTCAGATACAGGTTTTTTAGCACTTCACTTCTACACAGATACAAGTCCAGAGGCTAACTGCTGTTAGTGGCTAACATCCTCCCAAAGCCCTCTTCTCAAAGATAGCACACTTATACACTCAAAAAATATTGATATTTCGATATTTATGGTGCTCTACGCCACATAGCCCCCCCGCGCAGTATGGAGTACGTCCCTGTGAATGGGGGGAGGGGGGGGGGGGTGAGAAGTTAGGAAGGTAACGTACAGTTCTTCCGCATCAGGCACGGAAGCGGTCGGCTGGTAGGAGACCGGGAGGTGAAACCTGGTACGTCGACGGTGAAGTCAGCAAGTGACATCCTGTCCTGGAGTGGAGGTGTAGCACTTCGTCAGCAGGCAGGCGGAGAATCACCTTGCCAGAAGGCCTAGCAAAGGCACGTAAATTGCCACACACAGCACATGTGCTCAATTTAAAGCGGTGCACCACACGAGTTTCTGCACTTCCTCCCACAACATTGTCACACGTGAGTACCACACACACCCTATCGCCATCTACGACAACAGATAATTTATGTATGTCATCAGGGCATACATGTGTTGTGAATTCTTGGGTGGCACCTGTATGAGCAATGGTAGGGTGGCAGGGAGGTGTGGGAAAGCCATGGCAGGGGGAAGCATCTGTGAAGAGGGGGGTGGTAGGTGCACTGGACTGCGCAGGCGACAACCTCGGGCGATCACCTGACGGACGAGGGACTGTGACTGAAGGCAATGAGGAGCCAGCGTGGGTTGAACGGCGTGACAAAGAGCTGTCACATGAAGATGGTAACACAATGGTAGAATCCGAGTGGTTGGCAGTTCGACTGCGAGGGCTGTGAGGAGTGAAACCTCGAAAAGATTGGCCACTCAAATTAGATGAACGCGGAGAAGAAGCAGTGCTCGGCAAAGAAGCATGTTGTGGAGAATCAATACTCGAATGTATGGCATGAGAAGATGGATGGCTGCTCGAAGCAGGAGTGGGAGAAATAGGGGCAGAATCAGGGAGGTTCACCTGAGGCTCAATGAAAGCTGGTTTCACTCGGTTGAGTGAGACCGTGGTTACAGAGTCTTTTATGAGGAGATCCATGTTATTCTCGGAGCGTTTGATGACCTTGTAAGGATCTGTGTAGGGTGACTGAAGTGGGGCTTTGATTGAGTCATCTCTGAGAAACACGTACCCACAAGAGTCTAGCGTGCACGGTATGTACACGCGCAGAGGTGTATGAGTAGCCAGAGGTGGCGGCTGAATTTTGCTGCAGTGCAAGCGCACTCGCTCGAGAAGTGAAGGGAGTTCAGAGGGCTGTGGAAGTGGGATGGGAGTGACTAATTCTCCAGGCAAAACTAGAGGCTGGTCACACACAAACTTGGCTACGGAACCCTTGAGGTCTTCCTTGAAAGTCGCACGAAGGCCAAGAAGCACGAAGGGCAGTGCTTCTGTCCATAGTGAGTCATGGCAACGCAAGGCAGACTTTAAGGTGTGATGCTATCGCTTGACAAACCCATAGCTTTGGGGGTGGTATGTAGAAGTATGAATTTTGACAAAACCACCCATTTTACATAAGTCGGAGAGAACTGAAGACTTGAATTGTCATCCCTGGTCAGTGGTGAGGTAAACAGGTGAGCCAAATCTAGAGATCCATGAATTTAAGAATGCTCAACTTACTGTCTCAGAGGTAATGTTCAGAATAGGCAGAGCCACAGCCCTCCGAGTCATCCTGTCAATAGATGTAAACAAGTAATGAAAACCCTCGGAGGGGGGGGCAAAGGGTCTACGAGGTCCACATGAACATGGTGAAACTGGGCTGGCGGTTGGGCAAAACAGCCAAGGGGTGGGGAAGTGTGCCTGGAAACTTTGTTCTGTTGACACAACATGCATGCCCTGGCCCAAGTCTGACAGTCGCAGTGCATGTCTCTCCAGACAAACCGTTCAGATACCAGACGGGTGGAAGCTTTGACACCAGGGTGTGCTAATGTGTGTAATTTGTCAAAGACCTGGCATTGAAGGGGCTTAGGAATGAATGGCCGCAACATACCAGTCGATTCATCACACCACACTAAGTCAGATATGCCAGGGAAAGTAGAGCGTACCGGTTGGAGAGAGGAGCCATGGTCCGAAATTAATTGCATGGTATCGGGGTCTGCCGATTGCAACCGAGGTAGGTCCGTTAAGTCAATTAAGGTTGTGACAGCACCAACGCATGAGAGAAAATCAGCAACCACATTAATCGCTCTTCGGATGTAGCAAATGTCATTTGTAAATTGCAAGATGTAATCAATGTGACAAAAGTGTCGCGGGGGCGGATCAGCCGCAGGATTTTTTATGGCAGGAACCAATGGCTTGTGATCAGTGAGCACATAGAAATCTCATCCCTCAACATCAGTTCTGATGTGTCTTATGGCCTCATAAACTGCAAGTAATTCTCTGTTGAATGCTGAGTATTTCTTCTGCGTGTTGTTTAGCTTTTTTGAGAAAAACTGCAGGGGGGTCGTAACATCATTGTATGTCTGACTCAGTACTGCACCGACAGCATTGTCACTAGCATTAGTAGTGATAAACATTGTGGCGTCTGCACGTGAGTGAGCAATAGTGGCAGCGGAGGCCAACAGCTGTTTGAGTTCGTTAAATGCCTTGTCCACGTCTGGTATCCATGGGACCTGGCGGGTGCCAGAAGTTTGTGGGCCAGCGAGAGCATCTGTGAGAGGAGCCTGCACCGCAGAAGTGGCTGGCAAATGTTTATGGCAATAATTAACTGTTACAATGAACCTGTGTAATTCCCTATAGGTCTGGGGGTGTGGCATCTCGAGAACAGGCTTGATCTTGTCCTGCGGTGGTGTTAGACCGTCCGACAACACAACATAACTTAGGAATGTGATGGATGACTGGTGCAATTGAGTCGTTTTATTGTTCAGTTCAGTACCAGTGGCTGCTAAAATATCTGTCATGACTTGAACACGCTCCTCACTCTGTTACAAAGTAGAACCAAAAACCAATATGTCGTCCATGTATATGAAACAAAAGTCTAGATGGGATAAAATTTGATTGATGAAATGCTGCCACATTTGGGGGGCATTTTTCAACCCAAATGGCATAAATTTGTATTGAAACAGCCAGAAGGGAGTGGTTATGGCAGTCTTTTCAATATCATCCGGAGCCATAGGAATCTGATGAAATACGTGCTTACAGTCCAAAACAGAGAAGTACTTTGCACCTGCGAGCGCATGATTGAAGTCCGCAATGTGTGGAACTGGGTATTTATCAATGATGGTGTGGGCATTTAAACGCCTATAGTCTCCGACCAAACTCCAAGTACCGTCTTTCTTTTGGTCAAACAGGATACGACTAGCCCAGCAACCGGAAGAAGGTTCAATTATTCCCTTTTGTAATAGATCATCTAATTGTTCTTTTGCAATTTTCATAAATTCCGGCTTGAGGCGGCGTGGGCATTGTGATATGGGTGGCCCATCGGTTAGACGTAACCAATGAACTGTGCCATTAGTGACTACTGCAATAAGTGGCACGGCACTACAGTCAGATGTCCGTGAAGCAGAGCAGGCAGTGGCGGACGGGCAAAGCTGTGGCACTGAGTGCACGGCAGTACAGGTGTGCCAATTGCTCGTAGGCTGCGTAAAGGCTGCAAGCGTGTTAACATGGGCGAGGTTGGTACACTGGTTCTTGGTTGCAGGTCATGCCACTACGAGTGCTGTAGGCACGAGTGGGTGTGGCCGAACAGCAGATGGCCATAGTTCATTGCCACAAGCTTGGGAAGTTAACTGTCCATTCGGAACACAAGGAACATGAGCACTCGGGCATACACTGTCATTACAAGAGGGGGTGCTGACACAGTTTACAGAGTTCACAACATTGTCGTTAACGAACGAGGGCATGGGAACACCAGATTGGCATGGACTGACCTTGTCTGTAGCCGACGAGTCGTCTGCTTGCAGTGTCGCGAGGCATTGTTGTGTGGAGGTTAACTCGTAGTGTATGTTGCAGAGATGCAGCAGCATTTCCATACGTTCCACCCACAACTTCAAAGACTTGGCGCACTCCACTAGCCACTTGTTTGTCCAAGATTGCAGCTCCAAGGATAGGTTTAAACACTTCTTAGCACAGCATACATGTTTGGTGTTGGCCGATCTGTTACTAGGTGGAGCGAAAGGAATATGTTTGTTTAGTGGGGGGGTAGTGACAACTGATAGTGCTTGAGGAAATCAATTCCAAGAATAGGTTCTTCAATTGTTAACACTAAAAACGTCCACTACAGCTTGCACTCGGGCGAAAGTTTCACTGTATACAGAGTAGAACCCGAACACTGTAGGGTAGACAAGTTCACTGCATGAAGTACTTTTTTGTGTGGTTGCACTTTATTGGTTGCTAGGCAAACTGGCAACAAATAGACGTCTGCGCCAGTGTCTACCAGAAAATGTACACCTGATTGTAAACTGCGAACATAGACTTGACCACACTTACTGTTGTTGTCCGAAACGGAATGCAACATTGGATGGTGCCTGTTGTTTACATCGCAGGAGGTGGCACCACAGCCTACCTGTGGTTGGAGTTTGGGTAAGAACATGGTGACTGGCATTTGCGAGCTTGCTCCCCAAATCTTGCATGGAAGAAACAGTAAGGTTGGGTGGGCCTGTGCTCCTGTGGGTATTTGCTAGGTGATGGAGTATGTGACCCAGAGTCTTCCACAGAGGCCGATGCACTGTTGTTGTGGGGAGTTGAAGGTGCAAACAGGGTGGCTAGTTTAACAAACTTGTTATTGGCAGCACCAGACAAGGGCGTGGTGTCAGAAAGCTTCTTAGTGCGGTCATGTCCAGAATGCAGTGCACGGAGCTCACGTTGGCTGGTGGAGTATGCTCTGTCGGCAGCGCATAAACGTTCATTTACTGGCCTATCATCATATGCAGAGATTGCAGTCTGGATAGGCAAAGGCAGCTTTTCTGTCCAGATTTCAGCAAGCGTGTCATCAGGCATAACTTGCTCATCGATGAGAAGACGGATGCACCGCCACAGCTGGGACGGAGATCTGTCGCCGAGACGCTCTTTGTAGATGAGCTGTCACACATTTGCTCTCCTGGTTTTTGAGACACGCTCCAGTATCGTCTGTTTCACCACAGCATACTTCCATGCTAGGAGGGGTGCTTTGACCAGATCGTAAATTAAATTGATGCGGTCGTGAAGATGGTTCATGAGGCAGGCGAAGCGTGCGTCGTCGTCCAAAGCACAGACATTGAATGTTTGCTCAACCAGGTTAAACCAGAACTCCGGGTGAGCGGGTTTGAAGTCTGGTAGTTTCAGCAGATTCGGCACTGCTGTCACTGCGGAGGTGCACCTATTTCTTCGGATGGAAGTAGAGCATGCAGAAGATAGCGAGTCCGAATTATTGGTGTCCCGTAATGTGGGTATCGCGAAATTCACTTGATGCCAAGGGGGCTGGGGGGGCGGCTGGGAAGCAACGGATGCTTGAACAGTGTGAGGATCATAATCAAAATGCGCATTCTCATTGATGTGGTAGCTCAGAGAGAAGCCACAAGTACTTAAGTATGCCGGTAATGTCCGACACTGTATTCACTCGACTGGGAGTGGTGGGCTGGTTGTAGATGTCCGGGTAATTACTGTCCAGCACAGAACTGTTGACTTGATTAGAAGCAACACAAGGATCTCACACATGTCCACTAGGATGCACACTCGGTGTGATATTTGCTGTTTGACGAGCATTGAACACCTGTTGACTAGCCGGCGCGGAAGGATACACACGTGGCGGGAACTGAATCGAGTTTGAATTTACTACTGGATTTTCCTAAGTAGAAAAACTTCGCTCGATGCCATGAACTGTATTGAACTGTGTGTTTGACACAGGAGTAGGAATGTTCCGAACAACACTCTGTGGAGAACACGTGGAAAGGTCTAGGCTAACAAAGCCAGAGTCCGCGACCGTTGGCAGTTGGAAGAAACTGGCAGCACTCAATGAATTCCACTGCATGTTTGGGCTGAAGGATTCTGAAGAGTCTTGCGGCATGTCCACTATGACGGCAGGAGTGCTGGAGAGACGTTGCTGAAATCTGGGCAGCTGAAAGGCCATTGTCTGAAGCTGAACAATGGCCCTCGTGATCGCGAAGAAACCCAACGTGGTAGGCATGTAAATAACCTTCGGGCAATAACTCATACGTGTATTACACAAAAAATGGGGCCACCAGTGAGGGAATAGGATATAGTTGTAGGTAAACAACTAGAATTCTCTCAGATACAGATTTCTTAGCACTTCGCTTCTACACAGATACAAGTCCGGAGGCTAACTGCCGTTAGCAGCCAACATCCTCCCTAAGCCCTCTCCTCAAAGATAGCACACTTATACACTGAACAAATATGGATATTTATGGCACTCTACGCCACAAGTTAAATTACAGAAAATACCTGATTAGTATATAGGGTGGTTATAATTCAACTTTTGCTACTTGAGCCAATGTTGACAGAAAACTATTCACTGTATGGCTACCCACCTTTGTAGAAATCAAGTTCAGACTGTGCACTGCAAAATTTGTGTTGTTAGTAATGTTAGTGTCATGACAGGTCATGGTACTGGTATGGCGACATATGAATGAAACACAAACATCACCTTCTCCCCTGCCCTCTGTCTAAACTGCAGTACTTCACTGTCTGCCACCCCCACCATAATATCCCCCCCTCCCCACCCCAGGCTCCTCCTTACCACCACCCAGTTGCTACTCCCATCATGCATTGGTGCTGCTGCTTACAGTGTGGTTTCAGTTGCCTGAGACCGCAGACGTGTGTGCGAGTTGCGTTTGCTTGAGTGTGTGTGTGTTCATGTGTGTATGTATGTCTATTACTGACCAATGCCTTAATGGCTGAAAGACATAATTGTGTGAATCTTTTTGTTGTGCCTATTACGACTCAGCATCTCTGCTGTATGGCGAGTAGCAGCTTTCCTTCTAATATTGTTACAAGCATCAATGTGTTTTACAGTTGCAGTCAGTCAGTTTGGGTGTGGACAACGGGAGCAGGACTGCACTCACAAACCTGTTTTATCAAAACATCAGCAACATTGCTGCTGTTCTTTGCAGGTATAGACACATTGAAGAAACACAGAGAAGTCTTCTATCTGCACTGTGGTTCAAGATCACGACTCAGAAGGCCAAATTAACTGGCAACTCCTGGGAGAGGCTGTTGACCAATTGTGCCACAATTTGTTGAGGAAATTATGTTGCCATGGCTGAGAATGTTAGATCCAACATGCTATCTTCAGGCAATGCAAAATCTGTGTCATGACAACTGAACATTCCATGATTAACCATTCTTTCAGGCAACAGTAGAGCAATCTCTTGTGCAGCTCCAGGCTGTCGGGGATGCAGTTGGTCATCACACTGAGCAACATTCATGACCTGCAACTTAATCATGGTACACAATTAACAAAAGTCACCCTCTCATGTGGAAATTGAAATGTTGCTTTTATTGGTTTATTTCACTATTTCTCTCCCACATGTTCTTACAAATGTTCCATCAAAGTTTCATTGTCCTATGGTTACTCATTTGTTACGGGGACCCTCTCAAGTAGAAAGTTTAATTATAACCACACTACATTTTCAATTTTTTTTACTAAGAAGCAAAAATTATTTGCATTGCCTTTCCTCCTTTCCCACACTCAGGCCTCATTAGCAAGATTATATCTAAAGTTACATATACTATTATCATGCATGAGTTGGTACATAACTTGGTTACTGTATAGTTATCTGCCTTTATATTAGTGATAATATAAAATACTACAGTACCACAGCTTGCTATAGTGAATGATGTGCATCTTTCAATTTTGATTCTTTAAGATAGTCTGTATTAAAACAATCAAATATTTTTATTTTATAGTGTATCTGTTTAGTTTATCTGAGCAGCCACTAACCTTAGTTAACACAGTATGTAAATTCATAAGGAGAAAATTGTATTTTTGAGTGACACCATAATAGAGCAGAGAAATATAACAAGTGAAAACATGTGTAATTATGGTTTACTTTGAAACAAGTATTTTCTTCCATAAATGGTAGAATTTTGAAAGTTAGAAATTTGCAAAATACTGAAGGATACAAAATGTCTGTGTATAGTATTTGACTGAATAAATGAGCTGTTGTTGAATTTTCCAGATAGAAAAGAGCAAACTGAAAGAAGTAGCCTCCAAATGAGGCATCTGTACTGCACCTGTCAAACAAGTTTATCAGATGAGAAGCAAATCTATTAAAGTGAAAGAAAGCATGGAGTGAAGCATGTGAAGAAAAAGAAAATGCAATAAGTAGGCAGCTGTTAGGGAAGAGCTCCTTATTTAACAACAAAATGATCAGAACAACATTGTCGGGAGGTAGATTATGAAATAAAATGATAAGTCTCAAAAGAAGATGTCATCATGAGGCATGAGAACATGTGGAGAAGAGAGGAGAAAGAGATGCATTATGTTTGTAGACTTCTGCATCCCTAGTGGCAGGAATTTCTTCTTCTAGAACTGAAAAAGATGAGACTTTCACAATATGTTGGGTAACAAATGGAAATATTATGACAAAATATCCAGAAATAAGCCACATCAAGCTTTTAATGAAAATAATCAATGTTTGAAAACATAATATGGATGGATAAAAAATCTACCCACCAGGTGACAAAGAAGAAAAAACAAAAAGGGTGTGGAAATGCCCAGCTTTTCAGAACCAGTGGCTCTCTTTCTGCAGAAGAGTTGAAGGGAAAGGAAGACCCTGCTGCAAGAAGAAGGAGCCAATGGCCCAGAAAGCTTGTGTGTTTCCATGTCCATTATGTATTTTCTCCTGCCGCCACTTGGTGAGTAGATATTTTTGTCAGCTCATATCATGTCAAGATTCCTGTATTGTTTCCTGACAACCGTAATCTTAATTGGCAAGTGCTCCATCATACATAGATGCATCATGTATTAGATTTACTTATATTCATGTGTGTTATAATCGCCCCCAAAAAAAGAAGAAAAAAACTCTCCTTCAGCATGAAAAGAAAATCGTTTGAAAGCAGTCACTGTTGCCATCTGTCTCATCTAGTCAAGGTGGCTGACCCTTTGTTCTCTTTTCACTTATGAATGAATATCTGCTTCAGAAAGGTAATGATTTAGTCAATAATTGAAGAGTAACGTACACCACTCACCAAACTAATAATAGAAGCATTGAGTTGTTGATAGGCGTGCAAAAAGGAATGAGTCCTTCAATGAGCAAAATACATATGCACTGAGGTGACAAAAGTCACAGGATACCTCCTAATACCATGCTGGACTTCCTTTTGCCCTGTGTAGTGCAGCAGCTCAACAAGTCATGGACTCAAAAAGTTGTTGCAGATCCCTTGCAGAAATATCTACATCTACACTCTCCAAATCAGTGTGAGATGCATGGCAGAGAGTATGTCCCATTGTGCACTTATTAGAGTTTGTTTCTGTTCCATTCATGTCTGGAGCTAGGGCAGAACATTTGTTTGAATGCTTCTGTGTGTGCAGTAATTATTGTAATTTTATCTTCACGATCCCTTTGTGAGTGACACATGGGGGGTTGTAGTATATTCCTAAAGTAATCATTTAATGCCGGCCCTTCAAAATTTGTTAATAGACTTTCTCAGGATAGTTTATCTCTCTTTGGGAGTCTACATGTTCAGCTCCTTCAGTATCTCTGTGACACTCTCTCATGCTGCCCTGTTAGGGGGATCTGGTACAAGTCCCACACACTTGAGCAATTTTCCAGAACCAGTCATACAAGTGATTTGAAAGCAATCTCCTTTGTAGATCGACTGCATTTCCACACTATTCTACCAATAAACTGAAGTTTACCACCTGCTGTACCTATGACTGAACCCTATGTGATCATTCCAGTTCGTATCCCTACAAAGTGTTACTCCCAGGTATTTGTATGAGTTGACTGATTCCAACAGTGACTCATTGCTATTATAGTCATGGGAAACTATTTTTTTTTTTTTTCATTTTATGAAGTGCAAAATTTTACGCCTTTGAACAGTTGAAGCAAACCGCCAATCACTGCACCACTTTGAAATCTTATCAAGTTTTGACTGAGTACCTACACAGCTTCTTTCAGATTGTTCTTCATTATAAATAACTGCATCATCTGCAAAAAGACTGATTTTGATATTTTTATTGTCTGCAAGGTCGTTAGTATACAACGATAACATCAAGGATCCCAACACGCATTCCGGGGGACAGTCAGAATTACTTCTTCATCTGACTAGAACTCTCCATTCAAGATAACTTGGAGTGTCCTCCCTACCAAATCATCCTCAATTGTCACAAATTTCATTTGATATCCCATATGACTGTACTTTTGACAATAAGCATAGGTGTGGTACTGAGTGAAATGCTTTTTGGAAATCAAGAAATAGAGCATCTACCTGATTGCCTTGATCCAAAGTTTTCAGTATGTCATGTAAGAAAAGTGCAAGTTGGGTTTCAATGTTCAATTTTTTTGAAAACCATGTTCTTTGGCATTGAGGAGGTCATTCTGTTTGAGATACCTCATTAAGTTTGAGCTCAGAATATGTTCTGAGATTCTACAACAAATCGATGTCAAGGATATTAGATGGTAGTTTTGTGGATCACTTCTACTACCCTTCTTGTAGAAGGATTTGACTTAAGCCTTTTTCTAAGCACTGAATATTCTTTTTTTCCCAAGGAGTCTATGATAGCTTACAATTACAAGATGGGCTAACTCAGATGCAAATTCAGTATAGAATCTGACAGGGATAACATTGAGCCCTGGAGTTTTGCTCAGTTTCAACAATTTCAGCTGTTTCTCAACACCACTGACACTAATAATTATTTAATTCATCTTTTCAGTTAAATGAGGATTAAATTGGGGCAATTCTTCCAGGTTTTCTGATGTAAAGGAACATTTGAAAATAGATATAAGCATTTCAGCTTTTGCTTTGCAATTCTCAGTTTCAGTTCCTGTCTCATTGACTAGAGACTGGACACTAACTTTGGTGTCATTGTTAATGAACAGAATTTCTTTGGGTTCCGTAAAAGATCACCGATGATATTCTGCTATGGTAGTCATTGAAGGCCTCACACATTGCTCTATTGATAACCAAATACATTTCATTCAGAATCTCTCTATCTACAACCTTACACTTTGTTTTACACATTTTATGCAGTAATCTCTGTTTCTTTAGAAGTTTCTGTATAGTGACTGTAGTGCGAGGTTCCCTCCCATTACGAACTGTTGTACTGGGTACATATCTATCCAGAGCATGGTCAACTATTCTTTAAACTTGAGCCAGAGTTCCTCTACATTCTCCTGCCCTTTGCTGAAAGTTTCAAGTTCCTCATTCAGGTATGACACTACTGATTTTTTTTTATCTAGTTTACTGAACATATGTACCTTTCTGCTTGCTTTAGGTATCCTTTGTACTTTGGTAATCATTGTTGCCACAACCGAGTTATGGTCACTGATACCAGTTTTGATGTGTACATCCTCAAAGAGGTCAGGTCTATTTGTTGCCATTAGATCCAATGTATTACCATAATGAGTGGGGTTTCTAACTATTGTTCTAGGTAGTTTTCAGAGAAGGCATTTCAAACATTTCACAGGATGTGTTATCACACCCACCACTAACAAAACTATAATTTTCCCATTTAAGTGTTTGATGATCAAAGTCCCCATCAATGATTACAGTATGATTGGGGAACTTACATACAAGTGAACTGAGGTTTCACTAACTCTTTCCATTACATAAGGAGATGAGTCTGGTGGGTGATAGAAGGATCCAATTGTCATTTTATGCCAGCCCTGATACTGAGTCTTGCTGAAACAATCTCATATGCAGCTCCAATTTCCACCTTGGTGGATTTGAGTTTCTTGTCTACTGTGACAAAAACACCACCTCCATTACCCATTTGCCTATTATTTTGCTACACACTTGAATTTTCACAAAAAATGTCACTGCTATCAATTTCAGGTTTCAACTTTCTGTACCTAGTGTTAGTGAGCTCCGCTGTTTTTCATGAGTGCTTCAAACTCTGGCACGCTTTGGGAATGCTCTGGCAGTTAACTATTAGGATTTTAATACCCTCACCTGTGGCAGGCATTTCTTTCTATCTCACACTGATACTTCTGTTTTTCCTACAGCTATCATTATATGGATTGAATGGAGAGCAGCTTAATCTAAAAAACCATTGTGTGCACCCCACACACAGTCAGCTACCTGAGTAGCAGCCTCTGATGTGTAGTGCACACCTGACCCATTTAGGGGGACCCTACAGTTATCAACCCTATGGTGATGTCCAGGACATCAAAGCCTAGCTTGTCACAGAACTTTTGAAGTCTCCGGTTCAGTCCTTCCACTCAACTCAGAACCAAAAGGCCGTGATCAGTTCTGGTGACAATGCTGCAAATTGTGAGTTTCATTGGAACTCCATGCAGAAGGCTGGTCTTCTCAACCTTCTATGGAAGTCACTGGAATGACCCAAGAGTAACCTCGGAGCCCAGATGACAGGTATAATTTGTTCCACAATGTGAAACAATCTGCAGTTAGTTGCACCCTGTTCCCTCAATGGCTACTGGAATATCCTCTTTAACATCTTGAATGAGGCCACCAGGCATACGCACTGAGTGCACCTGGTGTCTTTTTCCTGTCTCTTGCTGCCATTTCCATAAGGTGTACCATCATTCGCCATACATTTGAATTGCTGATGATTAATGGACCCCTACCCTTTTGCCAGATGAGGCACTGCACATGATGTCATGCTGTTAACAAAGGCACTTGTGTTAGTCATTTGCTGCCATAGCCCATTAACCCCAAATTTAGTTGCACTGCCATAACGGATAAGTTTGCCATACATCCCACACTGATTTCTACAGTTATTTCATGTAATGTTGCTGGTCAGTTAGCTCTGACAACTCAGTGCAGATGCCAATACATTGTATGTGGCGAGGTAATGCTTTAAATTTGGTATTGTAGGCACACCCTTGACACTGTGGGTCTTGGAATATTGAATTCCCTAAATATTTTTGAAATAGAATGTTCCATGCTTCTAGCTCCAACTACATTCCCGTTTCCTGGCCTGTTATGTGGCCATAATCATGCTGGGAAACTATCCACATGAATCACCTGAGTACAAATGTAAATCTTGTATGCAGGCCACACGAACACACACACACACACACACACACACACACACACACACACACCTGTGCAGCTACATCGTGTGTTGTGTCTTCAGCCAGTTTGTATCTTCACAGGTGTGTTTATGTGTGTGTATGTTTTGGTAAATGGTTTCCATTAATTTCATATTATTTATGTTCTGCCAGAACTTTCCTTATCATAACAATTTATTCATATTGTCCCATGTGTACCAGGGGTTCTGTCTTGTAATTCCAGCCACTATGCATATTCAGTATGCAAATTTATACTATCTCTGTAACTGACCTTTGGTAGCTCAGAAATAACAGTTAAATTTATTTAGTTTCATGATTAAGAATTTCAGTAGCAGCAAATCATAAAATTAGTGTAATCTGTGAAGCAAGGGATAAAACAATAATTTTTCTGGCCTATTTTATGCCTTAAAGTCACATAATAGTGAGATTACTGGATTCTACTCTCGTTCATGTGATTCTGATGCACTGTCATCAAGTGTATAATGTTAAGAGATGTTAGATATTTCATTTATGTTTGACATCAGGCTTTTGGAATAACAAGTTTACATGTTTGAGACTGAAGACATTTACATATTTATGATTTGTAGGAATGTACTTCAATAATTTTCTGAAGCTGATTGGTATTCAAAACAAGGTGAACTAGGTAATTACTGTAATGTGTAATTTGTTTCAGTGATATGGGGACCAAAAATGTTTAATTACATTTACAATTTGCTATTATCTGCAATAAGTTATGGTTTACTTAATACTATGTTTTTCAGGTATGAGTCATCACAGTCACTTCAGCAACCACAGCTATCCCCCTGCCACCAGTGTCATAACATTTACCATTACCAAAGGCACATTTCGTGGCATATTAGGCTTGAATCTGGAATGCTAACACAAATATAATGTCCATACTGCAAGTATAGGTCAAAACATAGAACAAGCACCATGTGCCAGTTACACATGTAATGAGTGCCTTATTTGGAGTTTTTGTTACATGATGGCTGATTTTTGGCATGTCATTATGTATTGTGTAATAAAGCATTAATTCCTGAGTCTAAAGTGAAAAGTTGATAAAATTAGTATGTAAATGTGGTATCTAAGGAGTACCACAAGGCTCTGTCGTAGGTCCTATTCTGTTTTTGTTTTACATAAATGATCTGCCACTTAATATTGAGTGTCACTCAGTTTTATTTGCAGATGACACATCTTTAATCATTGAAAGTAACGTTACAGATCAAATTCCACAAACTGTATTAAACACTTAGAAAACTTAGATACCTGGTTTGGTTTAAATGGGTTAAAATTAAACGTGGAAAACACCCTGTTAATGCAATTTAAAACAAAACAAGCAAAATTAAATGATATTCAGGTCAGTCACAGGATCCAGGATTTGCAGGAAGCTAGCTGTGTGAAATTCCTAGGAATGCAACTAGATAAAAATCTATGTTTGGGGTCACACATACAGCACCTTGCAAATAAATTAAATAGCCTAGCATATGCAGTGAGAATATTGTACAATGCTACCAGTATGGGAATAATAAAAGTAGTATATCCTAGTTACTTTGAGTCAGTAATAGAGTATGGAATTGTGTTTTGGGGTATCTCAAACCATTTGTGTCGAATACTAAAACTTCAGAAAACCACCATTAGAAATATGCACAGTATAGGGCAAAGAAAATCGTGTCACCCACTCCTAAAAAATCTGAGTATACTAAGTGTTCCCTCACTGTACATATATGAGCTGATCATCGTTTTACACAGTAACCCTGATTTATTTGTAGCAAATCATTTTCAACATGATTACAACACCAGAAATCAAAATAATTTTATGCTGCCCACCCACCATTTATAAATGTATGCTCAAACTCCACATTATATGGGTATGAAAATTTATAACAAAGTGAAAAGAAGAGAATTGCTCAGCATAAATTTAGAAACACTGAAAAAATCCTTATATGAGAAACTAGTGCAGAGATGTTACAATTCAGTAGAAGAATTCATAAATGACAACCTGAAAATTTGAACAGGAGAGAGCAAATACTTAGGACTGATAATGTTAAAAGTTTGTTACTTTTGAAGAAAAATTATTAGCTGCTTAATTAAGTAATTATTCAGTACTGTATATTATATTACTGATATTATAAGGAAAATTGTAAACCAATTTTCGTGTTTTGGCGGGTCTCCTGTACCTTTAAGGCAATTGCTTGAAATTGTATGTTATGAGACAAGAAACTTTTACTACTACTACTACTACTACTACTTCTACTGTAATAGTAATATCTCGACTTTAACATGACCATTAAATCAGAAGTTATGAGCCATTAAACACATACTGTAAAAAAAAGAAATTCATTATTTTTAATGTCCATACTTAAACCTAGTATTTTCTCATATACTTTTATAAATTAGACTCATCATTTTCTCACTAGAGGGATGTGAATGATGTTTATGTTTCCCTTGACTTGTCTAACTACACGTCTCTGAAAAAGTGGAAGGAGTTATCAAAAATAAACAAGCAAATATGATGTTGAAACATAGATCAAAAAACATGTATGGCTTATGATGATTGTATTGAGGTACATGATATTAATTTTTGCATTCTTACATTAACAAACACAAAACCTTCTTTAATGGAAGATGCTATCAGTAGGATGATGTTTATTCAGTGCATTATATTTTCAGGTTGTTTTTTTGATTTATTAGAAATTGTTCCACATGTATCTTTCATATCTGAAAGTGTCTTATTGGTCTAATTTTTTGTCATTACCAAATCTTTTTCAAAATGGAATTCATCTGGTATTCACACCATATGGAGAGAGTGCTTTCATGGTACAAATAACAACCAACATGCAAAATTTGTTGTGATATGTAATTTGACAATTGAAAATCTGCTGCATGTTTAGTGGCTGAACGTGTTGGAGATTGCAAAATGAACACTCTGATTGTGTTAGGCTTTGTAGCTGACTGAATGCTCAGAATTATTCTTTCATCTTCTTTACAACACAGATCTTGTAACACGTGAAACTCATAAGACAATTAGTTGTATTCCTAAACTAGAGCTAATTTCCCAATGAGAATAGAACATTCTCAATTCATCAAAAATTATTTAGTCGTCCTTCATATTCAAAAGAAAACAAAGATGCTGTAACTTACCAAATGAGAAAGCTTTGGTATGTTGATAGAGACGATAAAAAACACACACACGCACAAATTACAAGCTTTCGCAACCCGAGGTTGCTTCATCAGGAAAAAGGGAAGGAGAGGGAAAGACAAAAGGATGTGGGTTTTAAGGGAGAGGTAATCCTAGAATCGGAAAGACTTACAGACTTACCTTAGGGCGAAAAAAAAAAAAAAGGACAGGTATACACTTGCGCGCGCGCGCCCACACACACACACACACACACACACACACACACACACATACACACACACAGATATATATATATATTTCATATATATTTTTTTCCTTCGTGGAATGTTTCCCTCTCTCTCTCTCTCTCCTCTCTCTCTCTCTCTCTCTCTCTCTCTCTCTCTCTCTCTCTCTCTCTCTCTATATATATATATATATATATATATATATATATATATATATATATATATATATATATATATGTATATATATAAAACAAAGATGATGTGACTTACCAAATGAAAGTGCTGGCAGATCGACAGACACACAAACAAACACAAACATACACACAAAATTCAAGCTTTCGCAACAAACTGTTGTCTCATCAGGGAAGAGGGAAGGAGAGGGAAAGACGAAAGGATGTGGGTTTTAAGGGAGAGGGTAAGGAGTCATTCCAATCCTGGGAGCGGAAAGACTTACCTTAGGGGGGAAAAAAGGACGGGTATACACTCGCACACACACACATATCCATCCACACATATACAGACACAAGCTTTCTTTCTCCTGATAACGACATCCTCTTGAGTAGTCCCCACCCGGAGATCCGAATGGGGGACTATTTTACCTTTTGTGTCTGTATATGTGTGGATGGATATGTGTGTGTGTGCGAGTGTATACCCGTCCTTTTTTCCCCCCTAAGGTAAGTCTTTCCGCTCCCGGGATTGGAATGACTCCTTACCCTCTCCCTTAAAACCCACATCCTTTCGTCTTTCCCTCTCCTTCCCTCTTTCCTGATGAGGCAACAGTTTGTTGCGAAAGCTTGAATTTTGTGTGTATGTTTGTGTTTGTTTGTGTGTCTGTCGACCTGCCAGCACTTTCATTTGGTAAGTCACATCATCTTTGTTTTTAGATATATTTTTCCTACGTGGAATGTTTCCCTTTATTATAACCATATATATATATATATATATATATATATATATATATATATATATATATATATATATATATATATATATATATATATAATGGAAGGAAACATTCCACGTGGGAAAAATTTATATATAAAAACAAAGATGAGGTGACTTACCGAACAAAAGCGTTGGCAGGTCGATAGACACACAAACAAACACAAACATACACACAAAATTCAAGCTTTCGCAACAAACTGTTGCCTCATCAGGAAAGAGGGAAGGAGAGAGGAAGACGAAAGGAAGTGGGTTTTAAGGGAGAGGGTAAGGAGTCATTCCAATCCCGGGAGCGGAAAAACTTACCTTAGGGGGAAAAAAGGACAGGTATACACTCGTACACACGCACATATCCATCCACACATACAGACACAAGCAGACATATTTAAATATGTCTGCTTGTGTCTGTATGTGTGGATGGATATGTGCGTGTGTACGAGTGTATACCTGTCCTTTTTCCCCCTAAGGTAAGTCTTTCCGCTCCCGGGATTGGAATGACTCCTTACCCTCTCCCTTAAAACCCACTTCCTTTCGTCTTCCCCTCTCCTTCCATCTTTCCTGATGAGGCAACAGTTTGTTGCGAAAGCTTGAATTTTGTGTGTATGTTTGTGTTTGTTTGTGTGTCTATCGACCTGCCAGCGCTTTTGTTCGGTAAGTCACCTCATCTTTGTTTTTATATATATATATATATATATATATATATATATATATATATATATATATATATATATGGTTATAAAAATAACCATGCACCTTGCCGTTGGTGGGGAGGCTTGCGTGCCTCAGCGATACAGATAGCCGTACCATAGGTACAACCACAACGGAGGGGTATCTGTTGAGAGGCCAGACAAACTTGTGGTTCCTGAAGAGGGGCAGCAGCCTTTTCAGTAGTTGCAAGGGCAACAGTCTGGATGATTGACTGATATGGCCTTGTAACAATAACCAAAACGGCCTTGCTGTTCTGGTACTGCGAACGGCTGAAAGCAAGGGGAAACTACGGCAGTAATTTTTCCCGAGGGCATGCAGCTTTACTGTATGATTAAATGATGATGGCGTCCTCTTGGGTAAAATATTCCGGAGGTAAAATAGTCCCCCATTCGGATCTCCGGGCGGGGACTATTCAAGAGGATGTCGTTATCAGGAGAAAGAAAACTGGCGTTCTATGGATCAGAGCTTGGAATGTCAGATCCCTTAATCAGGCAGGTAGATTAGAAAATTAAAAAAGGGAAATGGATAGGTTAAAGTTAGATATAGTGGGAATTAGTGAAGTTCGGTGGCAGGAGGAACAAGACTTCTGGTCAGGTGACTATAGGGTTATAAACACAAAGTCAAATAGGGGTAATGCAGGAGTAGGTTTAATAATGAATAGGAAAATAGGAATGCGGGTAAGCTACTACAAACAGCATAGTGAACGCATTATTGTGGCCAAGATAGATACGAAGCCCACGCCTACTACAGTAGTACAAGTTTATATGCCAACTAGCTCTGCAGATGATGAAGAAATTGAAGAAATGTATGCTGAAATAAAAGAAATTATTCAGATAGTGAAGGGAGACGAAAATTTAATAGTCATGAGTGACTGGAATTCGAGTGTAGGAAAAGGGAGAGAAGGAAACGTAGTAGGTGAATATGGATTGGGGCTAAGAAATGAAAGAGGAAGCCACCTGGTAGAATTTTGCACAGAGCGTAACTTAATCATAGCTAACACTTGGTTTAAAAATCATGATAGAAGGTTGTATACATGGAAGAACCCTGGAGATACTAAAAGGTATCAGATAGATTATATAATGGTAAGACAGAGATTTAGGAACCAGGTTTTAAATTGTAAGACATTTCCACGGGCAGATGTGGACTCTGACCACAATCTATTCGTTATGACCTGTAGATTAAAACTGAAGAAACTGCAAAAAGGTGGGAATTTAAGGAGATGGGACCTGGATAAACTGAAAGAACCAGAGGTTGTACAGAGTCTCAGGGAGAGCATAAGAGAACTATTGACAGAAATGGGGGAAAGAAATACAGTAGAAGAAGAATGGGTAGCTTTGAGGGATGAAGTAGTGAAGGCAGCAGAGGATCAAGTAGGTAAAAAGACGAAGGCTAGTAGAAATCCTTGGGTAACAGAAGAAATATTGAATTTAATTGATGAAAGGAGAAAATATAAAAATGCAGTAAATGAAGCAGGCAAAAAGGAATACAAACGTCTCAAAAATGAGATCGACAGGAAGTGCAAAATGGCTAAGCAGGGATGGCTAGAGGACTAATGTAAGGATGTAGAGGCTTATCTCACTAGGGGTAAGATAGATACTGCCTACAGGAAAATTAAAGAGACCTTTGGAGATAAGAGAAACACTTGTATGAACATCAAGAGCTCAGATGGAAACCCAGTTCTAAGCAAAGAAGGGAAAGCAGAAAGGTGGAAGGAGTATATAGAGGGTCTATACAAGGGCGATGTACTTGAGGACAATATTATGGAAATGGAAGAGGATGTAGATGAAGATGAAATGGGAGATACGATACTGCGTGAAGAGTTTGACAGAGCACTGAAAGACCTGAGTCGAAACAAGGCCCCCGGAGTAGACAACATTCCATTGGAACTACTGACGGCCTTGGGAGAGCCAATCCTGACAAAACTCTACCATCTAGTGAGCAAGATGTATGAAACAGGCAAAATACCCTCAGACTTCAAGAAGAATATAATAATTCCAATCCCAAAGAAAGCAGATGTTGACAGACGTGAAAATTACCGAACAATCAGTTTAATAAGCCACAGCTGCAAAATACTAATACAAATTATTTACAGACGAATGGAAAAACTAGTAGAAGCCGACCTCGGGGAAGATCAGTTTGGATTCTGTTGAAATACTGGAACACGTGTGGCAATACTGACCTTACGACTTATCTTAGAAGAAAGATTAAGGAAAGGCAAACCTACATTTCTAGCATTTGTAGACTTAGAGAAAGCTTTTGACAATGTTGACTGGAATACTCTCTTTCATATTCTAAAGGTGGCAGGGGTAAAATACAGGGAGCGAAAGGCTATTTACAATTTGTACAGAAACCAGATGGCAGTTATAAGAGTCGAGGGACATGAATGGGAAGCAGTGGTTGGGAAGGGAGTGAGACAGGGTTGTAGCCTCTCCCCGATGTTATTCAATCTGTATATTGAGCAAGCAGTAAAGGAAACAAAAGAAAAATTTGGAGTAGGTATTAAAATCCAGGGAGAAGAAATAAAAACTTTGAGGCTCGCCGATGACATTGTAATTCTGTCAGAGACAGCAAAGACTTGGAAGAGCAATTGAACGGAATGGATGGTGTCTTGAAGGGAGGATATAAGATGAACATCAACAAAAGCAAAACGAGGATAATGGAATGTAGTCAAATTAAGTCGGGTGATGTTGAGGGTATTAGATTAGGAAATGAGACACTTAAAGTAGTAAAGGAGTTTTGCTATTTGGGGAGCAAAATAACTGATGATGGTCGAAGTAGAGAGGATATAAAATGTAGACTGGCAATGGCAAGGAAAGCGTTTCTGAAGAAGAGAAATTTGTTAACATCGAGTATAGATTTAAGTGTCAGGAAGTCATTTCTGAAAGTATTTGTATGGAGTGTAGCCATGTATGGAAGTGAAACATGGATGGTTAATAGTTTGGACAAGAAGAGAATAGAAGCTTTTGAAATGCGGTGCTATAGAAGAATGCTGAAGATTAGATGGGTAGATCACATAACTAATGAGGAAGTATTGAATAGGATTGGGGAAAAGAGAAGTTTGTGGCACAACTTGACGAGAAGAAGGGATCGGTAGGTAGGACATGTTCTGAGGCATCAAGGGATCACCAATTTAGTATTAGAGGGCAGGGTGGAGGGTAAAAATCGTAGGGGGAGACCAAGAGATGAATACACTAAGCAGATTCAGAAGGATGTAGGTTGCAGTAGGTACGTGGAGATGAAGAAGCTTGCACAGGATAGAGTAGCATGGAGAGCTGCATCAAACCAGTCTCGGGACTGAAGACCACAACAACAACATAATAGAGGGACATATTCCACGTGGGAAAAATATATCTAAAAACAAAGATGATGTGACTTACCAAACGAAAGCGCTGGCAGGTTGATAGACACACAAACAAACACAAAAATACACACAAAATTCAAGCTTTTGCAACCAACAGTTGCTTCATCAGGAAAGAGGGAAGGAGAGGGAAAGACGAAAGGATGTGGGTTTTAAGGGAGAGAGTATGGAGTCATTCCAATCCCGGGAGCAGAAAGACTTACCTTAGGGGGAAAAAAGGGCAGGTATACACTCGCACACACACCCATATCCAACCGCACATACACAGACACAAGCAGACATTTGTAAAGGCAAAGAGTTTCGGCAGAGATGTCAGTTGAGGCAGAAGTACAGAGGCAAAGATGTTGTTGAAAGACAGGTGAGGTATGAGCGGCGGCAACTTGAAATTAGCGGAGGTTGAGGCATGGCGGATAACGAGAAGAGAGGATATACTGAAGGGCAAGTTCTCATCTCCAGAGTTCTGACAGGTTGGTGTTAGTGGGAAGTATCCAGATAACCCGGACGGTGTAACACTGTACCAAGATGTGCTGGCCGTGCACCAAGGCATGTTTAGCCACAGGGTGATCCTCATTACCAACAAACACTGTCTGCCTGTGTCCATTCCATGCGAATGGACAGTTTGTTGCTGGTCATTCCCACATAGAAAGTGTCACAGTGTAGGCAGGTCAGTTGGTAAATCACGAGGGTGCTTTCACACATGGCTCTGCCTTTGATCGTGTACACCTTCCGGGTTACAGGACTGGAGTAGGTGGTGGTGGGAGTGTGCATGGGACAGGTTTTACACCGGGGGCGGTTACAAGGGCAGGAGCCAGAGGGTAGGGAAGGTGGTTTGGGGATTTCATAGGGGTGAACTAAGAGGTTACGAAGGTTAGGTGGACGGCGGAAAGACACTCTTGGTGGAGTGGGGAGGATTTCATGAAGGATGGATCTCATTTCAGGGCAGGATTTGAGGAAGTCGTATCCCTGCTGGAGAGCCACATTCAGAGTCTGATCCAGTCCCGGAAAGTATCCTGTCACAAGTGGGGCACTTTTGTGGTTCTTCTGTGGGAGGTTCTGGGTTTGAGGGGATGAGGAAGTGGCTCTGGTTATTTGCTTCTGTACCAGGTCGGGAGGGTAGTTGCGGGATGTGAAAGCTGTTTTCAGATTCCTGGTGTAATGGTTCAGTGATTCCGGACTGGAGCAGATTCGTTTCCCTACGCTGTAGGGAAGAGACCGTTTGATGTGGAATGGGTGGCAGCTGTCATAATGGAGGTACTTTTGCTTGTTGGTGGGTTTGATGTGGACGGACGTGTGAAGCTGGCCATTGGACAGATGGAGGTCAACGTGAAGGAAAGTGGCATGGGATTTGAAGTAGGACCAGGTGAATCTGATGGAACCAAAGGAGTTGAGGTTGGAGAGGAAATTCTGGAGTTCTTCTTCACTGTGAGTCCAGATCATGAAGATGTCATCAATAAATCTGTACCAAACTTTGGGTTGGCAGGCCTGGGTAAACAAGGCTTCCTCTAAGTGACCGATGAATAGGTTGGCGTAGGAGGGGGCCATCCTGGTACCCATGGCTGTTCCCTTTAATTGTTGGTATGTCTGGCCTTCAAAAGTGAAGAAGTTGTGGGTCAGGATGAAGCTGGCTAAGGTAATGAGGAAAGAGGTTTTAGGTAGGGTGGCAGGTGATCGGCGTGAAAGGAAGTGCTCCATTGCAGCGAGGCCCTGGATGTGTTGAATATTTGTGTATAAGGAAGTGGCATCAATGGTTACAAGGATGGTTTCCAGGTGTAACAGATTGGGTAAGGATTCCAGGCGTTCGATAAAGTGGTTGGTGTCTTTGATGAAGGATGGGAGACTGCATCTAATGGGTTGAAGATGTTGATCTACGTAGGCAGAGAGACGTTCTGTGGGGTCTTGGTAACCAGTTACAATGGGGCGGCCGGGATGACTGGGTTTGTGAATTTTAGGAAGAAGGTAGAAGGTAGGGGTGCGGGATGTTGGTGGGGTCAGGAGGTTGCTGGAGTCAGGTGAAAGGTTTTGTAGGGGGCCTAAGGTTCTGAGGATTCCTTGAAGCTCCACCTGGGCATCAGGAATGGGATTACCTTGGCAAACTTTGCATGTGGTGTTGTCTGAAAGCTGACACAGTCCCTCAGCCACATACTCCCGACGATCAAGTACCATGGTCCTGGAACCCTTGTCCACCGGAAGAATGATGATGGATCATGGATAGCCTGGGCTTCAGCAGTGGTGATGTTGGGAGTAGGATTAAGTTTTTTTTAAGAAGGATTGAGAGGCAGGGCTGGAAGTCAGAAATTCCTGGATGGTTTCGAGAGGGTGATTTTGAGGAAGAGGAGATGGGTCCCGCTGTGACGGAGGACGGAACTGTTCCAGGCAGGGTTCAATTTGGATAGTGTCTTGGGGGTTTGGACCATTAAGAGTAGGATTAGTATTATTTTTCTTCATGGCAAAGTTATATTTCCAGCAGAGAGTACAAGTGTAGGACAGTAAATCTTTGACATGGGCTGTTTGGTTGAATCTGGGAGTGGGGCTGAAGGTGAGGCTTTTGGATAGGATAGAGGTTTTGGATTGGGAGAGAGGTTTGGAGGAAAGGTTAGTTACTGAATTAGGGTGTTGTGGTTCCAGATTGTGTTGATTGGAATTTTGAGGTTTTGGAGGGAGTGGAGCTGGAAGTGGGAGATTGAGTAGATGGGAGAGATTGGGTTTGTGTGCAATGAGAGGAGGTTGAGGTTTGTTGGAAAGGTTGTGAAGGGTGAGTGAGTTGCCTTTCCGGAGGTGGGAAACCAGGAGATTGGATAGTTTTTTGAGGTGGAGGGTGGCATGATGTTCTAATTTGCGGTTGGCCTGTAGGAGGATGCTCTGAACAGCCGGTGTGGATGTGGGAGAGGAAAGACTGAGGACTTTTATTAAGGATAGGAGTTGACGGGTGTGTTCATTGGCTGAGTTGATGTTTGGGGATTTCGAAATCCCCAAACCACCTTCCCTACCCTATGGCTCCTACCCTTGTAACCACCCGCAGTGTAAAACCTGTCCCATGCACCCTCCCACCACCAACTACTCCAGTCTTGTAACCCAGAAGGTGTATACGATCAAAGGCAGAGCCACATGTGAAAGCACCCACGTGATTTACCAACTGACCTGCCTACACTGTGACACTTTCTATGTGGGAATGACCAGCAACAAACTGTCCATTCGCATGGAATGGACACAGGCAGTGTTTGTTGGTAATGAGGATCACTCTGTGGCTAAACATGCCTTAGTGCACGGCCAGCACATCTTGGCACAGTGTTACACCATCCGGGTTATCTGGATACTTCCCACTAACACCGATCTATCCGAACTCCGGAAATGGGAACTTGCCCTTCAATATATCCTCTCTTCCCGTTATCCACCAGGCCTCAATCTCCACTAATTTCAAGTTGCCGCCACTCATACCTCACCTGTCATTCAACAACATCTTTGCCTCTGCACTTCCGCCTCGACTAACATCTCTGCCGAAACTCTTTGCCTTTAAATATGTCTGCTTGTGTCTGTATATGTGTGGATGGATATGTGTGTGTGTGTGCGAGTGTATGCCTGTCCTTTTTTCCCCCTAAGGTAAGTCTTTCCGCTCCCGGGATTGGAATGACTCCTTAACCTCTCCCTTAAAACCCACATCCTTTCATCTTTTCCTCTCCTTCCCTCTTTCCTGACGAAGCAACCGTGGGTTGCGAAAGCTTGAAATTTTGTGTGCGCGTTTGTGTGTTTTTTTATTGTGCTTATCTACCAGCGCTTTCCCGTTTGGTAAGTCATGGAATCTTTGTTTTTAATATATATATACCTCTGTGTGTGTGTGTGTGTGTGTGTGTGTGTGTGTGTGTGTGTGTGTGTGTATGTATGTAATTTATTATTATTATTATTATTAAGCATTACAATCCATGAAGGCTTTTTGCTGCAGAATGGACAATGTTGAACCACTTTGCTCTGTCTTTACAAGTAATTTGCCACTGTCTGTCATGTCCTAGTTTTCTGAGATCGTCTTGAATATTGTCCAAGTATCTCATGCGTGGGCGTCCAAGAGGTCGTCTTCCGGTGGGAATCTCTTCAGTCACTTTCTTGATGGTCCTGTTTGGTGGTGCTCTGATGACATGCCCTATCCATTTCAGTCTTTTGGCTTTAATTTTGGCCACTATATCGGAGTCTTTATATAATTTGTAAATTTCATTGTTATTTAGCAATCTCCATTCATCACTGATCCTATCTCTTATGGGTCCAAATATTTTTCTCAAAATTTTTCGTTCAAATACTCTTAATCTGTTTTCCTCTTTTTTTGTGAGAGTCCAGGTTTCAGATCCATAGGTGAGTACTGGTATAATCAATGATTTGTATACTTGTAGTTTGGTGTTCCTAGAAATTAACTTGCTTTTGAAAACTGTCAAGAGACTATAGTAGCATTTGTTAGCCTTCTGAATTCGTGATTCTATTTCAATTTTTATGGAGTTGTCAGAGGTTACTATTGTACCAAGGTAATTAAATTCATTTGTCTTTGTGAAAGCTGTGTTATTAATTTGCAGTACATTATTATTTGATGGATAGCGGGATAAGATAAAGTACATTGTTTTGTCTGTATTCAGCTGGAGGCCTGTGCCATTTGTGGCTTTAATTAATTGTGCTGTAAGAAGCTTCAAATCATTCTCACTGTCAGATAATAATGCAATGTCATCAGCGTATGCTACAATGTTAATTTTGCTTTCCAGTTGTGCTCCAATTTGTAGTAGCTTTACTTTTTGGATTATTCTATTGATTACTATGTTAAAAAGAACTGGTGAGAGTGAATCCCCTTGTTTGACTCCAGTTTTAACCTCAAAGTCTTCAGAAAGTTTGCTAGCTACTTTTATTTTGTATTTTGAGTTTAAAGTGCAAGATTTTATTAAATTTATCAATTTGTTAGGGATGCCAATCTGCCTCATGCACTTCCATAAATATTCCCTGTTGATACTGTCAAAAGCTTTTTTAAAATCAATGAAAAGCATATGTACATTTTGATTGAATTCATATTTCTTTTCACCCAACATCCTTAGGACATATATATTGTCAATAGTCGATCTGTTAGGTCTAAATCCACATTGGGCATCATCTAGGGAGTCTTCAACGTAAGGGCTTATCCTTGCTAACAGTATATTTGTCAGAATTTTATATGTTGTGTTTAGTAACGCAATTCCTCTGTAGTTTGAACAATTTGTTGGGTCCCCCTTCTTGTATATAGGGCACACAACTACTTCTTTCCAATCATGTGGGACCTGTTCCTGCTTCCAGATGTTGGTGATGATTTTGTGTAAGCAGTTTACAAAAGGAAATTTACTGAGCTTCCATATATCTGTGTCTATACCATCACTTCCAGGAGCTTTATGTCTCTTCAGCTTCTTGATGCTTTCTTTAATTTCTGCTAAGCTGGGCTCTTCGTCCGATGGGTCAGCAGTAAGATATTCATTGTCATCTTCCTGAGAGACGCTTATAGTTGGAGCATTTAGTAACTCATTAAAATATTCCTTCCATCTGTTAGCAATGTCACTTCTTTCTGTTAGCAAGGAGCCATCTGGGTCTGTTATGAACTGTCCATAATTTTTTATATTCCCACTTTTAAACATATTTATGCTCTTGAAAAATCCTCTGGAGTCTGTGGTACGGTCATTCTCAGCTCTTTTTAATTTGTAATTCATAAAATCCCTTTTCTTTTTCCTAATGAGTTTCCTGGCAAGTTTCTGTTTCTCTTCAAAAATAAGTTTGTTTTGTGTTATTGGTTTTTGTAGGAATTTTTCCCTTGCTAATTTTCTATCTTCGATAGCGTTCGAGCACTCGGCATCAAACCAGGGGTTCTTAGTTGTAGTAAAATGTCCCAAAACTGAGGTAGTTGCTCGTGTGATATTTTCTTTCAGAGCGTTCCAGGCTTGATTAGTATCATCATTGTTAATTTTACTTTCCACTTCAGGTTTGTGTGTTTCTAATTCTCTAATGTACTGGTTGAGAATGTTTGGGTTTTTCAGTTTCATTGTATTAAACCTAGGAACACCGTTTAATTTAGACCATTTATGTCTTGAGAGTGAGATCTTGAACTTGGCTTTTACAAGAAAGTGATCCGAATCACAGTCTGCTCCCCTTTGACTTCTGATATCATGTATGCATTTATGATGTTGTTTTTCGATTAATACATGATCAATTTGATTTTTTGTGATGCCATCTCTTGAAGCCCATGTTTGTTTATGTATATCTTTATGTGCAAAATATGTACTTTTGATCAACATGTTTTTGGAAGTGGCAAAGCTAATAAGTTTTGTTCCGTTTTCATTACTCTGCTGATGTAGACTATGAGGTCCAATTGTAGGTTTATAATGATTTTCATGTCCTAACTTGGCATTGAAATCTCCTAGAATTATTTTAATTGAATTTTTCGAGAATGTATCATATACCTGTTCCAATTTGTTGTAAAATTCTTCTTTAATATTGTCCTCTTTATCCTCTGTTGGAGCATGGCAATTTATAACATTTAAAGTCTTATATTTGCATTGAATCGTAATGTGAGATATCCTTTCATTCACTGCCTCAAATTTCCTAATAAAAGGTAACAATTTGTTGTTTATTATAAATCCTGTCCCTAGTGCATGTATTTGTGTATCATTTCCCCCATACATTATTGTATACTTATTTTTGTTTATACTTCCATTACCCGTCCATCTGGTTTCTTGTACTGCAACTAAATCCATTTTATACCTTTCAAGTTCCTGTATGACATTTATCAGTGATCCTGATCTATAGAGACTTAATACATTCCATGTTCCCATATTCATAACCTTTAAATTTTGCAAGTTCGTCATCAAGTTTGGTGGCCCAGCATTCTTGTCATTCTGATTCGTAGCAATCCATTTTCTCCTACAGGATCCTGTGATAGGGTCGCTGGCCCTAAGCACAACCCCCAACCTGGAGGACCAGGGTCTTGATTTCGGGGATGCCTACCCCTAGAGCAGTTGCTTTCACTTCAGCTAACGAACTTGCTCTGCCCGGCCTGTTGGTCCGCGGGAGGTATTTGATTTCCCTCCTACCACCCATATCTGGGAGGCGTTCCCCGATCCGCCACCTGGGGACGCGCCCTCTAGGAGTTACAGGCTCTCCCGAGGGGTATGTAATTTATGCATGTGTATATATTTATACATATCATAATGAATAAAAAATGAATATCCTGAATTATGAATTGTTGCGAGACTGTGTTTTGATGGGAAGATTTTGATTGTTGTAATTCCATGACATATGAGGAAGTGAAACAGTCTGGACAGAAACCTCCTCACATTCAATGACCTATTCAATGCCATGTGAATTCCAATTCTCTGCACTATAACTCTAAATCTAGAGGAACTTTACATCACCTTGCGTAACAGAAAGCAAACTTTCAAACATGTTTTTAATCCATAAACTAAAGTAGTGTGTTTCAGAAAAAAATTTAGGTAAATAAATTTCATTGTTACCAGGAATGCCTCATGTTTCATGATGAAAAGCTGAGAAGTGGCCAAACCGTGGAAAGTTCATCAACAGCATTCCTTGGTCCATTCTGATCCATGACATTCTTCATGAGTACATTGTGTATAGAACAAGAAGAAGGAAAATATATACGTGTGTGTGTTTCAATGGTTACTGACCAGGCACATTTGCTGCCCAAGAAACATCAATGTGAGTTCACTGTAATGACCCCCATGATTCTGACCTTGCAACGTGGAAGATGTCATCATCGCAGGGGAGAGACTTCAAGCATGAAGTGATGCAGGTAGTCTAGAACAATGTTCACGTAGTTCACTTCTGTCATAATGCCTTCAATTGCCACCATGAATCCCATTGAAGCCCAACTTAATATGTCCCATAGCATTATTATGCCTTCACTGGCCTGCATCTATGGTGTGGTGCATGTTCTGTGCAGCTATTGACCTGGGTGACAGCCTGTATGGACCCAGCCATTGACCTGGTGTAACAAGAAAAGTGATTCATTTGACAGATGACATGTTTCTATTGATCCATGGTGAAATATTCAGTGATGCCATGCCCACTGCAACAGTAATTGACGATGTCATTGGGTCAACACAGGAACACATAGGAGCTGTATGATGTGGAGGTCCAAGTTCAACAACAACCTATGAATGGTGTGCTCTGAAACACTTGTGCCTGCACCAGCATTGTACTCTGTTGTCAGATCTGCCACAGATCGCTGCCTATCCTGGATTACACAGTGGGTTACTCTCCGATATCTATGTTTTGTGATGAGACATGACCGTCCAATACCATATGGCCTACTCATTACTTCACCATCCTCCAATCACTCTCCATAGGTGCTGACAAAAGTAATATGCAAACAGGCAACCAGCTTTGCCATTTCTGATATTCTTGCTTCCACCTGCAGTGCCACAACAATGTGCCCTCTGTTAAAACTGCTTATAGCAGTGAATTGTCACATTTTCGGCCCATATCTTTGCTATAAAGAATGCTCATTTGCCTCTCTTCTACTTACATTCTTTCCTTACTGTGCCATGTGTCTGTAACATCACCAGGAGGCATTCACCCTCACAATTAGCAGCGGTCATAATCTTCTGGTTCATCAGTGTGTGTACATGTGTGTGTGTGTGTGTGTGTGTGTGTGTGTCATTTAGTGGTTTCTGCTCCATGCATAGCCATCTATATGGCTGTATGTCTAAAGACAACCTCGTGCTGGTCGAAACTGGTCATCTTTTAATAAATTTGCCTTTGTATTTTGATTGCTGATATCTCCAATTATGCTTTCAGTACTGGCAAAAATTATCCATTATTTAAAATGTAATTTATGAAAGCTATGTTTTGTAATTCAAAATTTTCTTTGCTATTCAATCAGAAATGATTTATGTTTATACTCAAACAATTTTTTACGTTGCTACTGTTTTACATGACAAAGATAGGCTATTGAATAATTTAACTGTTATACGTGAAACATTTTTTTTATACAACACTGTTCTAGATTCAGACATGCTAGTATTACATGTGCTTCTTGTATTGTGTCTGTGGACATGTTTATTATATCATAGTTTCCCAGTTCTGTTCCAAAAAATATTGATTTTGCAAACAGGATATATTCATATATGTGAAGAATTAACCGGCTGATCATTATCAGCTGAATGAAACCCAACATAGTTGTTGATGCAGACTTTGATTTGCTAAATACATTCTGATGTTGTGTTAATATTTTTATTGTTGTTGCTATAAAGCCTTGTATAAAAAGACTCTTTCAGTTGTTGTTGGGGAACCATTAATTTGGGATACTGGACAATAGTTGTTTGCATTGTCTGTATCCCCATTTCTTAATATAGGAGTTCCTTTAGCTGTTTTTAACCTACCGGAGAAACTTGCAGTTTAGAAAAATGTATTTACTTTACATGTTAGTGGTTTTATTGCAAAATCAGAGGACTTTTTAAGTCCTCACCATCCAGTTGTGCAAATATATATAAAAATAACACACATTATTTACAATCGTACCAAATTTGATTTTTATAAATTTTTAAGTGAATGAATTGAATTGAATGGATTATATTTCATTCTTAATTTACAACTCTTGTACATTGTAAGTCAGTAGTAGTGTGAACTTACATTGATTTTTGCATTCTCCACACTGTTGAGATTTCCGTAAATTATATATATGAATGCAATGCTGATTTTTATTGGATTTCCTCTTCAGATGCAGGCAGCTACAGTGGCATGACATTAGCATAATGCATGAAAGGAAATGAAAACTTACGTGGTTTTGCACTAATAAGAATCCTCACGCTTCATATTTTCATAAAAATTATTATACAGATAATACAATGTCTACTACATGCTTCTCACAAGAATATGTCTTCTCCCTATGAGGACTAAAGACAGAGTCTATTAAATAATTGACAAAAAAATTGAATGAAATTTCCATTATTTGCCATTCGTCTTTCAGCGTAGCAAATTACACCTTTTCTGATGCTTACAGCAGTCACGCTAGTATTTATTATCATTGGTTTTTCATTTTTGTTGTAGTGTGTTGGGGCTTTTCCTTATGTATCTATACAATTGCCCCCACGCTGTGCAGTGACATGCAATGGAGGCGAACAGTGGTTTGAGTACATTTGTACAGCTTTAAATTTTGGTGAAAGGGGTACAATGACCTTTCTTTGTCGGCGTATCTTTCTATCTGTATTGGGTTGGAGATGTCAGCTTGTCTTGCTTACACCTTATGTTACAGGAAATATGTATCTTACATACGTAATGATAATTCATTAAGTATTTACATGAGAATGCTGCAAGAGCGGACACTTGTTCTTTTGGCAACATTGTCAGTCTCTATGCACATGCGCACAAAATATATTTGTTGTCTGTGAAAGAGCCATTAATGCTCCACGCATTATTGTCTACAGTTGTTTGTGCTTCCACTCGCACTTTTAATGTCATTTTCTCACTGAATGTCATATTGTCTGTTGAATAATTTTGCTGTGGCATTGTTTTCTATTGTGAGTGTGGTGCATGTGCATTTACTCTTCAAGAACCAATGCTGTGGCAGATAATTCACCTTTGATATGGCCTGGGAAGAAACTTTCTCCATCGTATCCACATTTTCAGTGGGGTGAATACTGCACATCAACACCCAATGTCGAGGTAAGTGATGCTTGCATAATTGTAGATTGCTGGTTAATATATCAGACATTGCGTAGCATAACATTACCAAAATTGTTTCATTGCACTATTGCACATGCATTTGGATACCACTATATATTTCGTCATTCACTTTGTCATGAGAATCAATTTAGTCTTTGAGGTTTTGTTAGTTTTTCAAGTTCATCTTTTCCAGATGGCTCGATATACACTTAAAATTCACATAAACATTTTGACATAACAATGCATATTACAGTGGCTTACATCTAAGGCTGACATTCCACCCATTATTTGTATTAAATGTAGAAAATTCTTAAATACTACGCCATTACAAAATTCCTTTTTCAGTTACATTTACTGCTTGTTATAGTTTGTATGTTAACTAAAAAAAAAAAAAAATAAAAAAAAAAAAAATAAAAAAAAAAATAAAAAAATTCTTTTGTACATAAATACATATAATTTATTTCTATTTCATTACATTGTGTTACTATATATGCATTTAGTGCATCCACATTTTATTTTGCAGTCATGCATACATTAGTTATGAGAGTTTAATATTTTCCTAGGGAGAAATAGAAAAAAACACATCAGGATTCTACATTACGCGTTGTTGGCTTAACTACGCTTTGGCGCCGCCTCCTGCATTAGGGAGGGAATAAGGAATACTATTCTATGGGTTCATTGAATACTAAAGAAATGCTGTTCGCCATTTCTTAAATCACTTAACAAGGAACCCCTTTTTCATGGAACCGAAACGTATTAATGACTCATGCACTATATACCATAGCGTTGCTTATATCTGTTTACGTGTAACCTTGTGTTCGTATTGTAGAAGATTTTGCATTACCTCATGCTTATCTCTTTACAATTACATGGAAACGCCATTGTTTACATTCACATGTGACGTGATCGGAATTGATTAGTTTTATTTGAGGTTGCATGCCTCTTTGTTTATGTGCAGTTCATAGTCAGTGATTACGGGTAAATGTTTTGTAGTTGCAGTGTGAAGATGAATATTCTTATTGTCCCTTTGCTTGATGGCCAAGATACACACATAGACATGCTAATAACTAAATCATTTCCTTGAGGTGTGGCCCGTTTTTTCATTTGGTACCTATAACACCCGTCGTATCTCCCTTCTTCTGCACTGTGTCGATGCACTGTCCGCTGCAATATATAAAAGAAAAACTTATAACTAACTTAAAAACTAATTGTGTTTTGTAGCTCATAGGCCACTCATATACTCAGTCATCACATTCGTTCGCAGACGTTTTTCATATTTCATTCTTATTTGTTTATATATTTATTCACTTGCATTTTTATTCATTTATCCTGCAAAGAAAGTTACTTTGACATCTCCTACGGTATCTTATCTTTTGTTAGCTAACTCGTCCTGTATGTTTCGTCGTTATGATTTCTTTTAATCCTAATTACAATGTATATATCTTAGTATTGATGCAACTTCGCATGTCGATATAGTTTTATATTCTTCCATTCCCTGATAGTAAATATAGTTGTTACATGTTATTATTTATTTTGAAATTGAGTTTGATACTTGTGCAGCTTCGCATTTCTATTTGATTGCGCCATGAATTAACCTGTTGCGCTTGCGCAAGGTCAATGTCTCTTCCCTAGTACTGATGTAAGCATGTATTGTTGAGTGTGCACAGTTGACTCATACACTGCTCCAGCTCGCATTTAGCTTTCCGTGAAGCTGTGTTTTTGCCTACAAAACAAGAAAATTACTTATGTCTATACATATTCCATTCAAAAATACACATAATAAAATTTTTTTTACTTATAAAACAATGACATTACTTACCTGCTTACTGCTTGCACTTGTTCTTCTTGTGTATTTTTCGTCAATTCTATTTCATGTTGGTATAGATCATGTTTTGTGTCTCCTTGCTCATCGAATCGTATGAAACATGTTTGAAAATCTGAATTGCCCCCAGCACTCATAAGGGTTATAGTATGGGGCTCAACTAAGACTGATGCGGGTTTTCCTGTGGTGTGTGGTGTAGTCTGATCTACTTCTGTGCACGGAACAATTTCTGTCAGTGGTACTGTGTGATTGTTTCTCCAGTTTGTATCATTACCACCTCGTGACATAATTTCTCATGTGTGCATATGGATGTTGTGAAATGTTGCTGTATTGTGATTTTGATGCACAAAGGTTGGTTGCATTATGGTGTGTGGCATGTTATTGTTGTTGCTGTGTGCCGGCCATTGGTGCGGCTGACTGTTTTTATTTACATGCAGTGCATAATTTTGAGAGAAGGGATTGAAATTAGCTTGCAGATAGTAACCGTTCCCATTATACAGAAAGTTTTGTTTAAATCTTTTGTTCTTGCCATTTCCATTCCTGTATCCATTAGCACAGTTAATGTATCCTTACGGTTGCGCGTACCAACTTTGCTGTATGTTCACGTCTGGCTTTTTGTGTTGACTATTCAAGTTATGTTGTTGTGGTGTTTGGCTGTCTGATGCTCTATTTGTTAGTACTCTCTCCTCATATATTACGTCGATAGATTCTAAAATCGATAGAAAATATTCTGTCATGCTCAGGTGTAGTAACTAATTTTTCATGAATGTGTGATGGCAAACGACTTTTTAAATTTTTAAAACATCAACATGTTGTTGTTGTTGTGGTCTTCAGTCCTGAGACTGGTTTGATGCAGCTCTCCACACTACTCTATCCTGTGCAAGCTCCTTTATCTCCCAGTACCTACTGCAACCTACATCCTTCTGAATCTGCTTAGTGTATTCATCTCTTGGTCTCCCTCTACGATTTTTACCCTCCACGCTGCCCTCCAATGCTAAATTTGTGATCCCTTGATGCCTCAGGACATGTCCTACCAACCGATCCCTTCTTCTAGTCAAGTTGTGCCACAAACTTCTCTTCTCCCCAATCCTATTCAATACTTCCTCATTAGCTACGTGATCTACCCACCTAATCTTCAACATTCTTCTGTAGCACCAAATTTCGAAAGCTTCTATTCTCTTCTCGTCCAAACTATTTATCGTCCATGTTTCACTTCCAAACATAGCTACACTCCATACAAATACTTTCAGAAACGACTTCCTAACATTTAAATCTATACTCGATGTTAACAAGTTTCTCTTCTTCAGAAACGCTTTCCTTGCCATTGCCAGTCTACATTTTATATCCTCTCTATATCCTCTCTACTTCGACCATCATCAGTTATTTTGCTCCCTGAATAGCAAAACTCCTTTACTACTTTAAGTGTCTCATTTCCTAATCTAATTCCCTCAGCATCACTCGACTTAATTCGACTACATTCCATTATCCTCATTTTGCTTTTGTTGATGTTCATCTTATATCCTCCTTTCAAGACACAAGCCATTCCGTTCAGCTGCTTTTCCAGGTCCTTTGCTGTCTCTGACAGAATTACAATGTCATCGACGAACCTCAAAGTTTTTATTTCTTCTCCATGGATTTTAATACCTTCTCCAAATTTTTCTTTTGTTTCCTTTACTGCTTGCTCAATATACAGATTGAATAACATCAGGGAGAGGCTACAACCCTGTCTCACTCCCTTCCCAACCACTGCTTCCCTTTCATGTCCCTCGACTCTTATAACTGCCATCTGGTTTCTGTACAAATTGTAAATAGCCTTTCGCTCCCTGTATTTTAGCCCTGCCACCTTTAGAATTTGAAAGAGAGTATTCCAGTCAACATTGTCAAAAGCTTTCTCTAAGTCTACAAATGCTAGATATGTAGGTTTGCCTTTCCTTAATCTTTCTTTTAAGATAAGTCGTAAGGTCAGTATTGCCTCACGTGTTCCAACATTTCTACGGAATCCAAACTGATCTTCCCCGAGGTCTGCTTCTACCAGTTTTTCCATTCGTCTGTAAATAATTCGCATTAGTATTTTGCAGCTGTGACTTATTAAACTGATAGTTTGGTAATTTTCACATCTGTCAACGCCTGCTTTCTTTGGGATTGGAATTATTATATTCTTCTTGAAGTCTGAGGGTATTTCGCCTGTCTCGTACATCTTGCTCACCGGATGGTAGAGTTTTGTCAGGACTGGCTCTCCCAAGGCCGTCAGTAGTTCTAATGGAATGTTGCCTACTCCCGGGGCCTTGTTTCAACTCAGGTCTTTCAGTGCTCTGTCAAACTCTTCACGCAGTATCGTATCTCCCATTTCATCTTTATCTACATCCTCTTCCACTTCCATAATATTGTCCTCAAGTACATCGCCCTTGTATAGACCCCATATATACTCCTTCTACCTTTCTGCTTTCCCCTCTTTGCTTAGAACTGGGTTTCCATCTGAGCTCTTGATACTCATACAAGTGGCTCTCTTTTCTCCAAAGGTCTCCTTAATTTTCCTGTAGGCAGGATCTATCTTATGCCTAGTGAGATAAGCCTCTACATCCTTACATTAGTCCTCTAGCCATCCCTGCTTAGCCATTTTGCACTTCCTGTCGATATCATGTTTGAGACATTTGTATTCCTTTCTGCCTGCTTCATTTACTGCATTTTTATATTTTCTCCTTTCATTAATTAAATTCAACATTTCTTCTGTTACCCAAGGATTTCTACTAGCCCTTGTCTTTTTACCCACTTGATCCACTGCTGCCTTCCCTACTTCATCCCTCAGAGCTACCCATTCTTCTTCTACTGTATTTCTTTCCCTCATTCCTGTCAATTGTTCCCTTATGCTGTCCCTGAAACTCTGTACAACCTCTGGTTTAGTCAGTTTATCCAGGTCCCATCTCCTTAAATTCCCACCTTTTTGTAATTTCTTCAGTTTTAATCTACAGTTCATAGCCAACAGATTGTGGTCAGAGTCCACATCTGCCCCTGGAAATGTCCTACAATTTAAAACCTGGTTCCTAAATCTCTGTCTTACCATTATATAATCTATCTGATACCTTTTAGTATCTCCAGGATTCTTCCATGTATACAGCCTTCTTTTATGATTCTTGAACCAAGTGTTAGTTATGATTAAATTATGCTCTGTGCAAAATTCTACCAGATGGCTTCTTCTTTCTTTTCTTAGCCCCAATCCATATTCACCTACTATGTTTCCTTCTCTCCCTTTTCCTACTGTCGAATTCCAGTCACCCATAACTATTAAATTTTCACCTCCCTTCACTACCTGAATAATTTCTTTTATCTCATCATACATTTCTTCAATTTCTTCGTCATCTGCAGAGCTAGTTGGCATATAAACTTGTATTACTGTAGTAGGCATGGGCTTCATGTCTATCTTGGCCACTATAATATGTTCACTATGCTGTTTGTAGTAGCTTACCCGCACTCCTATTTTTTTATTCATTATTAAACCTACTCCTACATTGCCCCTGTTTGATTTTGCAGGAGTAGGTTTAATGATGAATAAAAAAAAAAAAAAAAAAAAAAAAATAGGAGTGTGGGTAAGCTGTCAACATGATAAATAGGATTCATTGAATAACGTGTTTTGTTGAGATACTTCTCAAAATACTTTCACAAGCTACCATACTTGGTATTAAAAGGGGCAGTATTAAAAACCTCTCACCTAAGTCTCTCCTGTACAACTTCTGACCAGTATCTGTCAAGAAATGCCCGTTCAAATTGTAAATATGTGGCACAACACTCAGCTACATCGGTCGCCCGCAAAAATACATCGCCTTGTGTGTACCCAACAACAAACCGGATCTTTTGTGCTTCCATCCAATTTCTAGGAAACACCTGTCGAAAACCACTAACAAATACTACAGGGTTCATCCTCTTACCTTCACTCATAAACGTTGGGAATTGACGGTGTCTTAATAGACCTTCCTCAGCAAATATAGTGGACAAGCTGTTTGCATTTTGGGCTGTGTTTACATAGCTGTCATAATTATTTACATTCTTTGTAGGTACTGGTTCTGGTGTTGTGCCATGTAAACTTACACTCTGCAGTCTGTCATTACTACTGTCATTGTTTGTAGGGTTTGCAATGACCTGTGTGCATACATTACTTTGGTCTTCTGTGGCTGGCTCTTTGTTTATGTGTTCAACTTATGTCTCTGTAACACTTTCACGTAAGTTGTTGCATATCCTGTGCTCTGTAGCTTGCAAATTGGTGTTCACTTTGTCGATAATGCCATTTTCCTTTTCCTGAAACACTTTTTCAACTACATCATTGATTAATCTACATTCCTTCACTACTTTCTCCGCTGCGGTACTGGTTTTGTCCAAAGTACCTGCTTCAGCTTGTGAAATTACATCAGATAAATTTTCACTGATTTTGTCTCTTTTCTTTTTGGCACAGACTGATTCAGTTTCAAGTGATGCTACTTTTCAAGTGAGGTCGTCAATAGCTACTGGTATATTTTTGTAATCCTTATGCAGTTTGTTGCGGTAACTATGTTCTTTCTGTGTGTGTCTTTAATCACTTTTATTTGCTGCTCTACTGTATCATTCTGCTCATTAAGTGTGTCTAATTTCAGTTTTATTTCTGTAATACCATTGTTTACTTCGAAAAGTACATCTTGCTTTAGCTGTTTTTCCATGTCTTTAAATTTTACATTCCTTGTCAAATCACTGATCTGTTGTGGGACTGTATCCTGAAAATCTTTTAAAAATTGTTTCTGCTTTTGTTTTATGTTGTTTATGTCTTGTGTGACTATGATAAGGTTTCGCGACAAACTGTCAAATTTTGGATTTATGTCCGTTCGCAAATTGGTGTTTGTATTTTTTATGTGTGCACGCAAATTGGTGTAATTGGGGTTCACACTATTGAGTTTTTGAAGTATCTCGGCAAGTGCATCATTTTGATTGCCATCTAATGTACTTTGGTTGTTAACAACTGTACTTCGTAAATTGACATTTGGATTTCGTATGATGAGTGGAGGTAAAGTGTCGTCTAAAATCATGTTATCTTCGATTTCCAAGTTTTCCTGTGTGAGCAGAATGTTGCTCGTGGACATACATGATGTAGTTTCATCTATTGTCCTCAGCGCAACATCAAAGTTAAAACTCTGTGAAAGCTCACGAGCACTTGTTACTTTGGTTATGTTCATCTCTGATCTACTTAATACGTCTAAGTGTGGAAGACATGGCGCTGGTACTTCAGATGTTCTATCTGCAATTGCATGCCATCTTGGTTCATTGCGTTTTCGCCATTGTCAACAATAATGGAAACTGATTTTTGTACCATTTTGATTGAATATTAAAACTAAAATTTTGAAAAACACAAAATAGAAATATAGTATTTTTGGAAATTTAAACATACGATTTACGTGTTGTCGAGCATTAATTGGCTACTTTTCTGGCGCACAAAATGTTGTGACACAAAAACTTCAAACTTTTCTCTTGCTAATCATTTCAGATGGTTGAGAAGCTGCCTGTACATTACTTTTTCTAAAATTTTTGAGAATGCTGGCAAAAGTGAAATTGGTCTGTAGTTTGATGGTATCTCTTTATCCCCTTTCTTGAATAGAGGCTTAACATCTGCATATTTTAGCCAATCAGGATATGTCCCAGTTATAATCATTGCAGCCTGTTGATGTCAGTTTTTCTGATGAAATAAAGTGGAACTTGCATACCCAGCAACCACATTTGCAACAGATCCACCAGGAGAGCCTGAAAAGTCGCACCTCATTAAATTTATCAGCTACATCAGAGAGTCCATTATTTTCTAATATTAGATACATATTTCTGATGATACACTTTCTGTGCCATTTTACAACTTAGTAACCTTTTGAACAGCTTTTGTTTTATTTTTGAGTTTGAAATGTAGTTATTATCATCATTTAAAATAATCAGTGATCAAAAATATACTACAATAGGAATGGATAAAAAAATCTACTCACTTAGTCTTACATTTTCATCCCATGCAGTAATTCAGAGTTCTGGGCAACTTTTCCATAACTCTTTGCATATCCTAAACCTCACCAGTCATTTTCATTCAGCTCTCCTCCTTTCCCTTCAACCCTTCAGCCAGAAGAAGGAGCCACTAACTCCAAAAGTTTGAAAATTTCATCTATCCATATTATATTATCATTATTTCATATTTTGGCTACACTCACCATCTTGTTAAATATTTGGTTTTATTTTTTCATGTAATTTCTAAATTCTGCTGTAGTTTTACTTTGTTTAGTCAGTGAGGGAATTTTTTTCTTTCTACTGGTAGTTATAATATTCTATATTATCAAATATTTATTTATAACTATTTTAATCTTCATAACCAATATTTATTACTTTGGCTGTTGCAGTTAAATAAAAATTTTCTCAACTGCAAATTTACTTTCAGCAGAAATTCTAGTAAGAGCTGACACTCAGTATAAACCCAAAATTATCAACTAAATGTTTCAAGAAGTCTACATCTCCACAGATTACCACTTTCTTCCTATCACATTTTATTTCATTAAGCGGCCTTTGGAAATATGATATGAAAATTTTCCATTCCCTGTGGGGAGACCTATTAAGTGTTATAACCAAGATATTAAAATGTAGCAAATCAACTACGTACAAGGACAACACATAGGGTTGATTGTGTAAAGCATTTGATCTTAGATTAGTACAAAAAAGAACTCAAATCAAACTCAACTCGAAAATCTGTGTTGCGTAAACTTTAATCTCAGATTATCTCACCCTGCACTAAGATCACCTTCAACTAGGAACATTTTGCTAGTCAAGTCAGGTTAAATTACAGTCATCAGTTCACAACCTGGTGACACTACAGCTTTCATTCTGCACAAATACAAATTTAACAGTATGTAGCTATAAGGAAATTTTTGTTAATGCTCTCACACTACAGTATATACAGATAGGTTAAGGAGCATATCATCAATGTAAGTAATGCTTGCAGACAATTTTAGTTGAGTCATAATTAATGTGAGAATGTTTAAGGATATTTTATAGATACTTAGTGGAAGAAAGGAAAATTCAGACTACTTGAATTGAACTGTTATACACACAATGGCGAGAAAGCCTGAAAAGCTTGTAATGGTGTTACAGGGTAGGATGTGCTGAGAAATAATTGTTAAGAAAAAAATTCAATACATTGTGCTGTCCCAGATTTAATTAACATTGAAGTTAACAAATCAGGTTGTTGCACGTGCAAATTCAAGTGGCCCGACTGATACAATTAGTGTCAGTTGTTCTCATAGCATAGATGATAGCATACAAGACTGCTGAGCCTTTGCCTCAGGTTCAGTCCTTACTACCATCCCATGTACAATTTTTGGATTGCTCTCATTTGTTTTTAGGAAACAAAATAAAGAATATATCTGGCAGGCCAATTGAATTTGCACATGCAACAGCTCCACTGGCTAACTTTGATAATAATTAAATTGGAAATGACCCAACATATCAATTTTTTTCTTAACAGTCATTTCTCAGCACAACCTACTCTAACAAGATTTTCAGGCTTTTTACAACCACCCTGTATATGCCATTCAACAGTAATCAATAATGACTGAATATATCTTACAAAAATGCTTTCTAGGTTTCAGTAGCAGTAACTACACATTTCCCACTAAATTTTTAGTGAATGAACATGTGCTTGAACCGCTGTGACAACTGCAGGCTCATTGACAAATAAAAATATTAAGAACACGTAAGTCAGTTAGGAAAGTCTCCATTTTCGGTTAATTATTACCAGATGTTGTTTCTTGGTGCATAAATGGTTACATGCCAACTGTGGTATCAGAGATATGATGTTCCATTCCAGGTCAGTCTCACATTAAACTGCAGGTCTCCCACCCAGTATCTGGATGGGTCATACCATTCAAAGGTCTGTGGAAGGTAAGGGAACAGCACCACCAAAAGAACCATGAGCAGTATATCACTGAGGTGAGCAAACCAAGCTTTGCATTAATGACAGCTCTACACAGAGATCACCAAAAAAAGTGAGTGTGTTTATGTGTGTTGTGAGTGAAGTGTTATGAAACAATGTGTGTATAGTGTTTGCAGGGAGATATGAGTAAACAGTGTGGCATTACATTATTTAATAAGTTATTTGTAAAGAAAGTATTGTATACCAGGAGTAAATCTAACTACAAGTCTGTAAATGTATGTGTATATGAATTAGCTTATTTTAAATTGGTCTAAACTTGTAAATACTTTGACATGTCTTATATCCTTGTAAAAAGAGATCTATAGATGAATAAAGCTGCTGCTACTACTACTACTACTACATAAGCAAAAAATGAAAAAGTTTACCTCTGCTAACCTCTGTATCAATAATTTCTTGCCACTGTCACCCGCAGTTTGTGTTCACAGGCAAATCAACCACCTAACTGTTAATGCCAGGTGCCCATGCATAATTAGATGCTGAATGAAAAATTCTTTACGATCTCTATACATATTATAAATTCCTCCTCTGTATTTTCTGTCCGTATGTTCAGACTAATCTCATGAACTACTGTAGGGACACTAATACCATTTTCAGTAACAGATAGACTGAGTCATGAGGAATGTTTTTGTATATAATTTATAATTATGGTAATGGCAAGTGTGCAATGTATGTATTCTTATCTCATCCATATTCAGTAGACATATGGAGCATAATCTCTTGGTAATGATGAGAACTATGAGCTGATCACCTACAGATGAGGTGGTATCTGGCAGGAACAGTAGTTAAGTAAACAGGTGCAGCAATCCCAGAAAGCAGTGAAGCTTAACCAGTCTATGTCTAGCTGGTGGTCTAGCGGTTATGTGCATACCCGGAAACCAAAAGGTCGCAGGATTGAATCAAAGTCAGAGAAGGGATTTTTATGTCTGCCGTTAACCTAGAATTCATCTCCAAGTGATGTGGAGATTCACCAGAAACAACGCTTGGTTCTGATTCCATATTAAAGTGGAGGTTCCCTTTCCCTAGGTGGATAACTGGGACAGTTTAGGGACATGCAAGTAGCTGAAATGGCATCCAGTTGAAAGACTGGCACCAGGTCATGGAGCCACGTGTAATTATTATCACCAGAATCTATGCAAATCTTCTTCTTTTGTATCTGTACAGATTATAAATTAAAGTCCCCCACTGTGTTTTTCTGTACAGCAAAAGGTAATCTCAGGAACTATTGTAGGTGTTTTGATATGATTTTCAGTAACAGATGGACTGTTTCACAAGAAAGGGCTTTGCATATAATGTATTTTCACTATCCAGACAAGTCAGAAACATAACAACTCATGACGGAAAAGCTAATCTGGAGTGCATGATTAACTGTTATGTCATTAGGTACGCCTCATATAAGTAATTTCACCTTTTGAACCCTATAATGTAATTTTCAACAACTTCATGCCAAAGTACTCACTAATATTACTTCCATCCATTGGTAGGAATATGTATGGTCAATCGTTAAGTTGCAATTATGGTTTTTCATTTACAAACAACCAAGTAACAAAAGGTATGCCAAATACACTGTAAATATGATGTTTTAAACCTGTAAAAACTCTGTTTATCATACTGTTAGCTTACAATGCTACTGCTTAACATAACAACATCTAATTACCTCATATTTTTTGTAATTCATAAAATGAAATCAGATGAACAATGTAAACAAAGTCTTTATTTGGTGTGCTGTATTATACGTTGAAAATCTGTTCATACTAAAAAATAATGTACTCATATTTGAAACAGGAAACATGGTAGGAATATTCGGGCGAATGAAGTTTCAGTGTAATTAACAAAAATGTAATCAGCATTGTTTATTTGTAACATTTCACTTATTTTTCCAATAGAATGAGAGATCTTTAATCATCTTTGTATCTTATTCTATGCATTTCAATTGTAACCACCAGATGGTAACATTTCTTGTAATCATCAGCAACTTCTGTAATTGTAATTAGGAAATTTATGATACACAACAATACATTAGTTTTAGGAGGAGTGTATAAGACCTCTAAGAAATCATGTGGGAGGTCCAGTAGAATGTAAGATCTTGAGCAGCACTGTGTGATGTAATGAATTGTATGCCTGGAACAATAACTGATTTTTCACATCTTTTGAAAATCATGGTTCCTTTGGCCCATCTTGATTTAAGAAACAGACAGCAGGAGTCATCTGCAGTAAAGCACTGGAATAAAGATAAGTCCTGGACAACATTTATTATCTTGAACAAACTGAGTTACACCCACCCACCTTTAAGAACACTTATTTCAACTACCACTGACAAAATTAATATCTTGTTAAGACATTTACTTTGAATTATCTTTTTTTAGCAGCATTCATCCTGAGCAAGGCAGTTACACTACAAGTCATCTCACTATAGGTACTTAGTGCTACTCAGGCGAAGCCAGGGCAGGCCACTAGTTGGTTATAAAGATAATTACGACAGCACTATGTTTTGAAAGCATACCAACTGAATACACCACACGCTGTTTTCTTAGTGTGCTAGGCTACTGTGGTAGGCAGCTTTCTGTGTTTAGAAGCACCATGCACTGAGAATTAAATTGTTTCTTTTTGTTTATTTTTACAGATATATGACTATTTCTTTGTTTTTCAGCTTTGAAGTTTCAGGAAGAAATTTGTGAAGTTTATTTCACTCTTTTTTCCTCCAATATACACAGTATGTCTGTAATATGTGATTACTATCTGCACTCCAAGTGTGATAATTTTGTTGATAGCTGATGTAGCACTGCTACCAATAGTTTTACAGATCAACACTGAACTTCATTCAGCTGATTCAAGTTTAGTGTTATACATTATTGAAAATTCCTGAGTATGGTACATTGATTTTCTGAACTAAGATCAAAATTCATGTCTAGTTTGTGATGGTTATACAATCAGACCATAAAATATCGTACTTCAAGATTCACTAATTCAGACTGCAGTAATTTAGTTTCCAGATGCTAAACATTATGGTACAGTAGTTTTAATACTGTGGAACACTTATTTGTAGATGAGATCTTTTGTTAATTCTAACTGTTTTTGATGAAACATTTACTTTAAAAAAGGTTTCTTACAGTTGTGGGGCTGATCTAGGTTACCAGAATATTTCATAGCAGGTGATATACCATTTTTTGTCATTTGTCCTGCATTTGCCACAACACATTTCCATGTGATTATGTAGGGGAGCTTTATGTTGTGCCAATGGCCTTGCTGCAGTGGTAACACCAGTTCCCATCAGATCACCGAAGTTTAGCACTGTCAGGCTGGGCTAACCCTTGGATGGGTGACCACCTGGACTGCCGAGCGCTGTTTGCAAGTGGGGTGCACTCAGCCCCTGTGAGGCAAACTGAGAAGTTTCTTGATAGAGAAGTAGTGGGTTTGGTCTCGTAAACTGATATACAGCCGGGAGAGCCATGTGCTGACCATATGCCCCTCCATATCCACATCCAGTGACGCCTGTGAGCTGAGGATGACACGACAGCCGGTCGGTAGCATACCTTCCGAGGCCTGTTCGGACAGAGTTCAGTTTTAGTTTTATGTTATGACTTTTTTTTCAAGGCCATTTAGATAAAGATCATGCAGAGTATGGAATCTTCAATCAACACCATTGATATGGACAGAACATTCATGTTTGGAAAATGTTTGTCGCATTTCTGCACTATCTTGCAAGTGTAGGTTAACCTGGGGAGAGGTCATTCTCTTCCAATGTTTTGGAGATGCACAGCAATGTAACTCCTGGTGTTATTTGGGAGCTATTGACTATGACTTCAGGTCACAGTTGGTACTGATTGAGGGAAATCTGTTGGCACAAGAGTACATCATGGACATCCTGCATCCTCGTGTGTTACTCCTCATTTGATAGTGTCATGGTCCCATTTTTCAATATGACAGTGCTTGTCCACATGTGGCAAGTGTCTTTATTAACTGTGTGCATAATTTTGAGGTAATCCTGCAGCCAGCAAGATCCTCACAGCTGTCCCCCATAGAAAATGTATGAAAATAGCTCTGATGTCAATTCCACCCCTGTGCCAGTTCCCAGCATGTCAAGAACCAATTACAACAGTTATGGGCCAGATTGCCTCAGGAGAGTATACAGTGGCTTTATGACACCTACCCAACCAAACCAAACCAGTGCATGCACCATAGCCAGAGTGATGCACCGTTATACTGAAAAAAGGGCATTTACTGCCAAGTTCTTTGTAAATCTGACTTGATTTTTTAATCAGTGAAACAAGATCACCTATCCTCTCAACCCAAGAAGTTTCCTTGTGCTCTTCTGGGAGCCTTCCCATTTTTTGTCCTTTACTTTCTGACAGACTACTAATGTTTTATTCATGCACTGGTATGCATCATTTAATCCACCAAACAGTATGTAAACAGTAAATCATAAATTCTGTTAATGGCATTTTTTACAAATTATATAGGACATAGACATGAGTATTTTGATGATTGAACTAATGTAGTAATATATACCATTATTCAGTACATTCATTCATTCACCTCATCAAAAAGGAGAAAATTCAGGGATGTGAAACAAGTCAAGATTTACATTAAAAAAGACAAGCAGGTCATACAAACATAAACTGTAGACTGTATCAACAATAATACTGCTTAATACTGATTGTGCTTGTTGTTGTTGTGGTCTTCAGTCCAAAGACTTATTGGATGCAGCTCTCCATGCTACTCTATCCTGTGCGAGCCTCCTCATCTCTGAAAAACTATTGCAACCTATTGGTTCTACTCCAACCAAACTGTGAACAGGGCACACTTTGTGCAGCCATAGTGATTCTATCCCAGCATCATAAAAGTATAGATTAGTGTAATAGTTATTTCAAACCAATAGAAGGGTTATGCCGAACTGTAAAAAAGTTATACACGACGAGAACGTTGTAAGACAGCACCCTTCACCAAAAATATGACTTAGCAGGCACTGAGTTTCATTGAGTGCTGAATCCCATACTTCATTTAATTTATATCAGAAAACATATTAATGCACTCTCTCCTTGCTCATAACAGAGTGGTAATGGGTACTGCCTATGTCATTTTTCGTACTTGTAGTTTTGTTGTGATTTGCCACAGCCTGTTGGGTGGTTCTAAACTTCTGTGTGTGAGACGATTTCCCTCCTTGCTAGCGTCAGGAAATGATTGCTAGGGCAGCATGTGGTAACCAGTCTCAGTTTCAATGGAGTCCAAACTGCAAGTGATGAAACCTATGTGCAATATCTGATGAAGACAATTAGAGAAGCTGTTGAAATACTGGAGAAAGATAATTATATCATTAGCTCAGCAGTAAATCCATAATCTTGCAAAATAATCTGTTTAACCAAGAAAGTTTGAAAGATTACATCACTTCATATCTGCCACTGTTGGTGTTAACGTTTAGAACTGACACGACGTGAACTGCAACCCACTGTCAGTGAAACCATGCAAAGCCATTGATCATTATATTTGTCAATACACTGATAGAGGCCTACAGTGTGGATGACACCATTTGGCTTATGAAGTGAAACTTCAGCAATGTAGCCAACTTCAAAAGCCATTCAACAGTCAGTACTAACTATGTATGGTCTGTGTGCTGGTGAACCCATGGCGTGCCACAGTGGGCCGCAGTGATAGGAAGGAATAGCACCATCTGTCATGTTGCTTACTTCAGTTATTATTCTGAGGCATTCAGTCACATTGCACTGTGGCTAGGGCTATAATCAAGGTCATTCCTGAGGAGCTGTGGTAAAACAGAATCTGTGCACATGGGAGAAGGGGGATGATAAATAAATTTTCCGTATGTTGTATACCAAGGAACAGGTCTCTGTTAACTTATTCCAACCTATTCCACAGTACTGAGAACATGTCAAATCAAATGTGTCTGATGCCATTTACAGCCTTATGTAAGAGGGGGCCACTGTACCTGCCTGTGGAATGTAGACAGTCATGACAGAGGAATCCACAAAGATGTGCAACAATTCCGATTTTACCTGGCAATAGCAAACTTTAGATACCCCTCTGGCTATCTGCATTTAGGTTTTTCATGGTTTCCTCAAACTTCTTGATAAGAATGCTGTTATGATTTCTTTGGAAAGGTACAACTGACTTCTTTCGCTGTCTTAAGAAAGTGCCACCGCCATCAGCCCATGAAAGTGCTCTCAGTAATCAATAACCAGTTTTGTTGCAGCTGCAGGAGTGTGTGTCTGGGAGTCTGGTTGTTTGTGAATGTGTGTACTTTTGCTGTAAAAAGATCAAGAACTTGAAAGATAATGTAAATACTGTTTTCTGTTAAGTATGTCTATGCACCAGTCCTGTTCACTATAGGTGAGTGGTTGCCTTTCCCATATTTTATGTATTATTCCATCCAGGAATGTTGGATATTATATCATCATCATTTTCTTAGGGCCTTTGTCTCACTTCAATGTGGGGTCGGCCTTATTACTATGGATTTGGCGATGTTAGTGTCAGAGGATGGCCGGATGCCCCTCCTGTCACCATACCGCACCCCCTGGAACGGAATTAGAGTACCGCATCTAGTGTAAGCCATGAAATAGTGCAACCATTTTTAAAAGTCTGCGAGCCATGTAAGTGAGGCGGGACATGGGGACCAGCCTGGTATTCACCTATTGTGATGTGGAAAACCACCTAAAAACCACATCCAGGCTGGCCGGCACACCAACCCTCGTCATTAATCCACGAGGCAGATTTGATCTGGGGCCGGCGAGCCTATCCGAGTCCAGGAAGTAGCGCATTAGCACTCTCGGTTAACCTGGCGGGTCATGTTGGCTATTATATAATATCTAATAGAGTGTGATGAATAATCTGTATCTCACAGGGAGTGTATTATATTTCAGCCTGGTTGCTAGTGTCTATCTTCTGCTTCTTCTGACTATCTTAACCCACTGCTGGCTGTAGGCCTCCTCCATGTTTCAAATGTCTTCATTTTAGAATCCAGCTCGTACAGTTGTGTTGCAACTAACAGCTGCCAGCTTCACATCATCAAGCCTTCTCTCTTCTGGTCTTTCAGTACCTCTCCCATGGTCGAATTGTCTCTGGTGAAAAATTATCAGGGTAACCTTGTTGGACTATGTGTTCTGTGCATCAAGACTTTAGTCTTTCGATTCTCTCTAGGATGTTTGTTACCTTTGCCCTCCTTCTAATGTCCTGTAGTTGAATCCTTTCCCTGAACCTGACCCTAGCATTTGTCACCCCATGGCTTGTTGTGTGTGCTATTTACAAGCACTTGCCTTAGACAGAGTCATAATTTCGATACTATAGCTTGTAACTGTTAGTATGAACATAATATAGATCTTAACACTCAGGTTATCTAGGATATCCTTGTTGGACAAGATGAATCTTAGTATCTGGAATGCTGCCCAGTGCAGTTTCAATCTCTGAGGAATTTCTGCAGTTTGGTTGTTTTTATTTAGTTTAATCTTGTGGCCAAGGTAGATGTGTTAATAACGTCACCTAATTAGTTCACGTAATCCAATATTTGTTCTGTGAGTTGTTCAAGAAAACATTAGAATTTGTGAGTGCGCTTGCTTCACTTATATAAATATAGCCCAAAAAGTGTATCACTCACTGTGACATGCTTCCTCATTTAAAGGTAGCTTGACATGCACATCTGATAACTCTGTTTCAATGTATTTGCCTTCCTGTAGCCTGGCAAACAATTCACCAGTATTTAGAATGGGTAAGAGTTGACTATTGTCTACACATTATGTACTGTGCACATTCATATGGCTGTTTTGGATTTCCTAACAACAAGAGGAGTTGCCTTGATAATAAAAAATATGGGATTGATGATCCCAATAGAGATCAAGCTGTCCAATTGCACCATCACCACTTCAATGGTATATGACTTTTGTAGGGTGCAGAAAAAATTATGCACTGCTGATGATTATAATCTGATGTAAACTTCAATTGTCACTGTCTAACCGAATCCAGAGAAATGGCAAAATGAGAAGATGGGTATCTTGTCACAATATTTTGTCAATATCCTTTCTTAGGCGAGGACAATTAGATTCTTTTGAAAAAGATTTGGGGTATGAGATCCATCTTGGATGAGAGTATCTTTGCCATGTCGATCCATCAATAAATGATGTGGAAGTTGTGAACATTGATGGTGTGATGAGACAACCATAGACTGCTTTGAAACTTTGGGGACCCAAAATTTACTGGTGCTGCCCAATGCAGGTTCTGCTGATTAACATTTGGATAATGATGCTTGCTCCGAGTCATAGTGGATGATTGTCACTTCTGCACAGCCCTTCAGGTGATGTTGTACAACTTGGTCAGCTTGGGGAGTTGTGCAAGACTTACATCCAGCAGAAATATGATAACTTCAACCCTGCAGAGCAGACTTCTTTGTCAACAGTAAACCAGACCTCTGTGTCACTAATCAGAGAGTCTACAAATGACTACTGACATTCTGTACTAGTACTCACAAACTTAACAGAACCAACTGAGCCCACATTTACTGGCAAACCATCTGCCACTTGTTAATCCAAGGTGAGTGACCACTCCATACACCTAGCTTGTACAATATGCAGAAAGCATGTTGGTTATGTTCAGACAGGGTAGTGAGCTGGGTTCATACTTATGAAATTGCTCTCCACAGCCCTATTCTAGTGTACTCTCTTGTGTGGAAAGCAACAGTACTGGTGCTGAACGTGCCCCTGCTGTTATCACACACCTATTATCTCTGGGTTTGGTGATTACTTCATTGTTCCAAGTTCTAATTTTCATGGAGGAATCTATCAGTATTCTGAAGCACAATTAGGTATCTATCACACAGTAAATATAGAGGTATCATATGACTATGGTTGGAGTCACCAACAATGTCAAGCAAGTCTAGTCTTCTTCTGCGTTCCTATGTCACGCAATCTCTAACAACCAATGAGCAAGCATCAAACGTGATTGTAATGAGTTACTTAGTGAATTTTTATTCAATTTGTTGTGAGTTGTCTACACTGATGGTGGTGGTGAGCAACAAATCCTCCAATAGAAAGCCACAGTCATAATTTTGCAGTACACACACTTTCTTAAAGTGCGAAGCACATGTCTGCATGTTCTGCAACTGTTGGCTGCAACCAATAACAATGCAAACCACCTCATTGCCTTTACCTGCACAACCAACCATTGTTCATCATTCGGACTATAACAACAGTTTACACATTGACGTATGTGCATTTTCTTCACCCAAGCATTATCTGTGAATTTAATATGAAGGACTTTTAGCAAACAGAATGTTTAAAAAAAATACTGCCTGCTTGACATTTAGTGTTTTCAGAGTATACTGGGTGTCCAAAAAGTTTCGGATCAAAAGTATACAGATTGCAGAGGATCATAAACTGAGTATTTTGAGATACAGAACCAAGGACCAGAAATTAATGTTTCAAGTCATATAAGGTCTTGAATGAAAAATGTGTTTGAGATAAATGCCTGTAAACTTCTTATTTTTCACAACAAATAACTGCCTAGCTCTTCAACATTGGTGGTGCTACCATGAAAATCATTACACAGTTGTCCATGATGAGTGCTCTGTGTAACTTACTGCAGTATACAGTACATCACTAGTTGCTGAAGAAGCGGCATAATTGCAAATATGCATTTAATGCATGGTGTAGAAGAATGTAGTGCTAAGAAAGCACAAGAAATGTGCAGAGAATATCTAACAACAGGTGTCATTCAAAAATGGAAAAATATTATCACCATGGAAATTTATGAGATACTGCATTGCTGATGCCACAGAAAGGTCTCCAAAGTTCTCAAAAAAGAACTGTTCATATAGCAGAATTTGAGAAAATGTGTTTTGATTATGTTAGAGAAGGTTAATTAATAACTGCCCATCAAAATGCCCAGGTAATGAACCCTTCAAACAATGCAATGTGGAGAGTGGGATTGGAGCAGTAATTACACCCCATCATAACCATGGGCAAGCATTGAGGCCAAATGATTTTGAGCCCAGAATTCAGATCTGTCAATGGATTACTTTGTAATGCATGCACTGAGACTAATGCATTTCACTTTTGAACAGTTATGATGAGCATAAGTTATGCTACAAGGTGTGGGATGTTTAAATCAATAAAAAACTAAGTATTCATTTCTGACTATTAGTATATACATTTCATTTGACATCATAGCAGCAACTTATTTTGCTGATACCATTGTAGACAGAAAGTTGAGTGTACAATCAACTTGTATGCAAGTAGATGTTACTATACAAAGATATTTAGAATATTACTGATGATCATTTTTGTCCCCTATACTTACAAATAACTCTGTTAAGATTATCAACCTACAGTCTGATAGACATTAAGGAATAGCTTGTACTGAATAGTGTTTATCTCAATATTATTTGCAATTTCTGTTCTTGTTTGGCAGAAAAAATCAAGACTAATTTAAATTTCTGAATTTCAGGTACTGGTCGCGAGTACACATTGGTACAGGAGCCACCACTATTCTCATGTCCCCAATGTCATAATGGTTATCGTTACAGAAAAAATCTTATTCGTCATATAAGACTTGAATGTGGAAAACCTGCACAGATAGCTTGTCCATTTTGCATGTACAGATGCAAACATAAAGCAGATATGATAAAGCATATTCGAAACAAACATCAAGTACCAACATTGCAGACCTCTTCACAACTTAATGACCTAATGAATCAATAAATGGGTGATTGAACATTTAAAAGTGAAGTATCAGAAGGGAAAGAAAATAACAAAAGTAAAATGTAAGCTCTCTTCATGTTCTTTTTTCTTTTCTTTTTTTTTCCTTGCAGGTAGATCAAGTTTATATTCAGATGCTTACCACTGTCAACATCTCATGTATTTTTCAATGCTGTATATGTTTTATTTGAAGTGTTCATAGAATTAGTGTTGTCGCTAACGATAGAAGAAACTTTGAAACAAAGCTTTTAATGTTTTTTATTACTTGATATTTCTGTTAAGTATGACAAAAAATAAACATTTTTCTCATGCTCAGCATTTTGAACATATGAAAACAATTATGATTATTGCTGTCCTGGACATAGTCCTCCAGCAGGAAACTGGTTGTTTCCATTAAGACACAACACTAAGTGGCAGTTTCATTTGAAAGAACGAAGTGTGAAACAGGACTGTTTCCTTCATCATCAAGATGTCTTATGCTCCAGTAAATAGCATATTTCCTAATCTAATAATGAAAGGAGTAAAGATAACAACTCACCGTATAGTTGAGACATTGAGAAGTCGACAGGCTGATAAACAAGCATTTAGATAGTGGCCTTCCTCAGAGGTAGCAGACTAAAAGGAACATAAACAAATGCATACTACATTAACCCAGCAGTGGAGACTATTTGTGGTCAATTGGTCTTTCAACATAAAACAACATAGTAGTGCAAGCACATGAATTCTTCTATAAAATGTCTGTGCTGATAATATAGATCAGTACCTTTAATGAATGTGAAATATACACTACAAAATTAGTAGCTTGTGCTTTCTTGATCAGAAACTCCTTTCTCAAAACTCTTTTGACCATAGATAACTGAAACATACAACAATTGTGCAATGGAGGTAACAATAAAGCTGCTGCTTAGTAAAGTGTGCTGTGATTCCAATCACTAACAACCAACACACCTTCTGAACACTGATTAGGCTTTCAACATCCTTGAAGGGTCATTCCAGCTTAGACTTACATGCATTCTCACTTTACAGCTAGAACTGATATCATCAAGAAAAGTTGCTTACCAAATTCTTGTTCACACTGCAGCAGGGCAGGTTAGAATTAGTTGCGTAATTGTTTGTTCACTGTCTCTCATTGTACTGTTCATTACAAAAGTTCCACGTACCTCAGTACGGCGTCATATCACCAGTCTGTTTCTCTGCATATGTAGAAACTGTTCAGACAATGTTAAAAGCAGCATTGAAGAAAAACACCATCAATACTTACATTTGCAAAGTCCATGTAAACTCTGGTAGCAAGCTATCCTGTAATATCTTATAACAAATTTTTGGTGGAGGGCGATTGCTTCATGACTTTAGAAAAATGGCAAAATTCTTCAATGAGTTCTTTTATTTCTTTAGGTTCAAAATAAACACTTGCCATCAGCCTGTATTTAATGAATAATATCACTGTCCTCAACTCACAGTCCATACAACTTAGTAAACACACAGGGCAGCCAGGAATGTACTTAAATCTGACCCAAATTATTACAAGAGTTACAGTCATTACTCTGGTACAATTTATGAGTTTCACTTTCGGCCCTTTCCAGTGCATTTCTATTAACAGAAATTGCTTGCCAAACATTCCAGAGATGAATATGAAACATGCCATGCAGAATTTGACAAAGGCCGAAAGTTCACTTGTGTTTATCTTCCCAACAAAACACTTCACAAACCTCAAATGTTCACAATCTGCCCTTAAATGCAACTGCTTTCACCGGCAGTACAATCTGGAGACAAGAAACCAGTAACTTCATTTTACTCATAACGTACACAGACACGTCCAACATGGCCTGCATGTCCGATAGTTAGCTAGCGACTGATCCACTGCCATTTCTTCCAGGACCTATAACTACTTGCAATGAGTGGGAAATGCTTAACTCTGATTGGTTATTCAAAATGACCAGCCAATCGAAACAATCCTTCAAGTTCTTTCTCATGCTAAAAACTGTCCTACGCCAATCAAAATTCACAGATGCATTTACATAACTTCATCATGCAAATATTAATAAAACATTTAACAAAATCAAACAAAAAGAAAACTAATCTTGAAATAACTTAAGAAAATTATTACTCTGCAAATGGCTATTCTGGCTGCCTTCTTACAAAAGCAAGTACCCTTGGACATATGTCATTAGCACGGTGGGGAAATTACATTTTTCATTGCTCCTTGCTTACTTAACACTTTCCCATGACACAGTTATATAATGTAATGTATAATATGAAATAATGCTGAATTTTTTCGTATGTCCCACATACACACTCTCACTCATTCTCATTCACTCACACACCAACACATTAAATAAATACTGATCTTTTCTGAATTTTATACTATGAAAATAAAAAAAATAAAAAATAAATAAATAAAAATTAATTATGAAAATTCAAACATATTGACCTAACATTTTGTGAACTTCAGTAATGATTCCAAATGATACTAAAAGACAAATTGTTATGAATACTAACTGACTATAATCTTACACGTGTTGCTTTGGCGTGTTTTAGGAAATTTTCTCCAACTCTGAAAGTATGCCAACTAGAAAGCTGCGATTTATACACAATCCTCTTTTTAATAACAAAGGGCAGTATATTGACTTTTAACTAAATCGAATAATATTTAATATAGTTTATTTAGATTCCTAGGGGCTTGAATATTCTGTCGCTCAAATTGATACAGGTACCACTTCCCATGGCTAGGCTAGCAACATGTGTGAATGAGTCATGCTAAGATACAAACAGCTGTTTCTGTCATTGCCAACAGCTCCAAAGCTATGAGCTGTACTGCAAAGTAGTTTACTGCAGTAATGCTATTGCGTATTGACTCGTGATGTTAAACACCCCCTAAGAAGCTAAAACTTCTCTTGAGTATGTTTCATGGTTCTTATTGAACTACTTAGTAATAAATGTTTTCAATAGCTACACCAACACTGTCAAATCTAAATGGTTCTTACTAAAATCTACTTGAACTGAAGTCTTTCTCAAAAGAACAAAATATCTAAAATTATGTTATAACATTATATACAGTTACATCAATAGTCAATGGTTAGGGCTTGATGACACACAGTAAATTCTTATACAAAAAATTTTTTTACGTAAGTTCTTGAAACAACAACCTCTTTTCTAATCAAACTTTTACATTTTCCACATAATATTTAACCAAAAACAATAATTCTATTTCATCACTTAAGTAGTGTCCAAAAACTTTACTGAAATATAATTCAGGCACTACGAGTGGTGTCCTTTCTTAAACCGTACACGGCGATGTGGAGGTTGTCTCTAATTTTAACACTATTCTAACAACAAATTGGGGGTTTTGACTACTTTCATAGATGAAGCAAATGAGTATGGATCACAAAGACTTACACCTTGATCACATAAGGGCTTGTCACTGGGATACAGCATCCGGCTTTGTCTCAGCATCGGGTTCTCTCTCAGTACCATATCTGGTTCTGTTACCTTTTTCGTACCTGCAATATACAGTATGTCTAAGCATCCACCCTTGGTATTTACATCCTAACCTAACACACGTATTTATCCCTAATAAATAATATTTCTCAGAGTTGACTTTCAAATTCAAAAGTAAAAATTTTTCCAAACTTTACTGTAGTAACATTTTCTTTACATTTAGTAGTAATTAAAAAAAAAAAAAAACAATCAACATTACCTAAAATTGGTACTACTACTGAAATATTTTTTTTTCCAAAGTCTGTTTTAATCATCAAGCAAGTTACTTTTACAAATATTGCTGATTCAAAATTTCACACTTTCTTCCTTAACCTTCTTTCAGTAAAAATTACTGCTTGACTTTACACAAATGAGCTATTATACACCAAGAAAAAATACAACATCATTAAATATACTGAAAAATTATTTCTGCCACTATCTGTGGCTCTGAAAATCATAGCTCTGAACACATCTTACATACTACTATACACAAAGAATACATATTTTATAGAAAATATTAAACATTACTCCTGCCGACTCTGGGGCTCTGCACATACACCTTCTACACTAGCCAACTACTGTGACTCTTCATTATCTCATATACCAAAATCCAAAGAGTATACACATTATTAAAATTATCAGAATACACTTAAGCCCACCTCTGTGGCTTTCAAAACATATCAAATACAAAAATTCTTTTTACTTATTTAGTAGGCAATTCTCTCTCACCTTTTTCCTACAACAACATCTTTACCAGTTACAAAAACTCCTGAAAACTCTTCATATTACTATATTGCCTTTCAGTTCACTTTCGTTAGTCTCTCTTTCTGGTTAGTGTTTTAGTCATCTTACTCACACCAAGACTGTCAATTACGATAGGGAAGAAGGAAAGAAGATAGCCAAAGTTCTGAATGATGAAGAGGAAAGTTGACAACACGAAAAGAAAACGAAATAGTATTGCCAACAACTCGAGACGCCTGGTGTTCATCAACCACTTGACAATGCAAAGAATCCTTGCCCCCTGAGGCTTCCTAGTTATTGCTATTTAATTGATCGTTCAATACGTATTTCTTTAAATCAATATCATTTCTTAAGCCCAGTAATTGGTGTGACTTAACATATTCCAATCTGCAGGCATTTGCATGGGGTTTGGCTATGATTCTAAAAGGTCCCACATATTCATCAGTATTTTTTTTAGTTTCAGACGTAAGTTTCGTAGACTTTTCTTTGATTTCTAGGTCACCAATCTAGAAACTAATTGGATTTGCCCTGGCATCGTGTCTCCTTTTCCTTTCCAAAGTCTTTTTCCTAATACTGGCACATGCTATTTTCGTTTCTGCTCCATAGCTACCTCAGTAAGAGTCAGTAATTCTACTAGGTCAAAGAGGAGATTATTAGGTCTAATTGCACCCATTAATTCTACTGGTGCAAAACCCGTGGCTTCATGTTTCAAATTGCTAATCACTCCTTCAAAATACTCCCAAGTAATTAGCCCAAGCACAGTGCTTCTTGTGACAGTATGTTCTATAGAGACAGTTAAGCTCTTTCATGATCCTTTCACACATGTTTCCCTGTGGAATATAGGCCAAAATTTTAATGTGTTCTATGTTTGTCTTCTTCAAACATACCTCAAAATGCTTAGAAATAAATTGCTGCCCATTATCTCACAAAATTGCTTTCGGCACCTTTTTCCAATTTACTCACTATTACTTTGTAATTTCCCTTCTTAGTAGGATAAAACCTCACATACTTTGAAAATCCATCCACCAACACAAACACATATTCGCAACCTCCCCAGAAACTGGCAAAGGGCTTTTTGACATCTGTCACAGTATTCTAGCCTCTTTTGCACTTTACGCCACATGTTATCAAAAATTACTACTTCACTTAATTTAGCAATACACTTACAGGCTCTGTAATGTCCATATTTTCCATGTATAAGATCGGTTAACAAATCTACACGTTGTTCCGGGAAGCAAATATGCCAATCTTCATTCGTGTTCTTTCTGTATCTAAAAAGAACATCCTTGTGTACCTGGTAATATTGAGCTAACTTTGGAAACTCAGGGTGACCTATCCTGCTTTTTACCAATTTCAGATTATCGTCCTGATTGTATTCCTGTCTGAGATTCTTAATGCGTTTAATTGGTCCCTCTTCCTGCAGCTGAATGACTGCAAGCAAAATTTCATCACAATCACTGTTCCTTAATGGATCTACCCCCTGCTCTTGTTCCATTACACTTCTAGATAACGCATCTGCCACAATGTTCTCAGAACACTTTATATACTTCATCTCATAATCAAATTGCTGTAAATACGTAGACCACCTCCTCAGTCTCCCGAGCTTGAGCTGACAAGTATCTAAATACGGTATGTTAAAGCACTATGATCAGTGAAAATTATGACTTAATGTGCCAAGAGGTATTGCTCAAATTCCCAATCCGAAAATAATGGCTAAAGCTTCCAGTTCAGAAATGCTATAATTTTTCTCTTCTTGTTGCAGTGATCGACTTGCAAATGTGATCATTTTCTGGACCTGCTCTTCTCCCACTGTTTCCATCTGGAATAATTCTACCCCCAGACCATAACCACATGCATCTGACTCCGGCCAAAAAAGTTTTGAAAAGTTAGGATGGTTCAAAATCTGACTGTTGACTAGTGCTTCTTTAAGTTCTTCAAATGTGGTTTGACACTCCCTTGTCCCTTATAGGGCATGTTTTTCTTTAAAAGTTCTCTCAGACAATGTGCATTGAATAATTGCCCAGATACAAATTTGTGATAAAACCCAAAACTTCAAACATTCCTTTTAACTCTTTACATGTGGTTGGTGCCGCATAATCTCTAATAACCTTTAATTTTCCTGGATCAGGCATAAATCCTTCACCACTACCTATATGTCCCAGGAATTTAATTTATTTCTTAACAAATTCTGTTTTATCCAGTTTCAGTTTCATTACCCCCTTTTTAATTGCGTCTAACACCTTGTCTAACAATAGGCAGTGCTCTTCCCATGTACGAGTCAAAATTAACACATTGCCCACATAAACTGTAATTCTCCTTAACAAATGGTCACCTAGAACCTGGGACATCACCCTAACAAATGCACAAACACTAATATTTAAACCAAAAGGTACTACCTTATACTGGTAACATCTTCCCTCAAATAGGAAAGCTGTGTTCCGAGATTCTTTAGCCAACGGGAGGTTCCAGTAACCACACGTTACATCCATGCATGTGAAAAATTTTGCACCTTTAAATTTTTGTAATAATTCTATGTTTTCCCTATCACTTTCTGGTAAGATAATTTTATTTAACACTCTGGCATTCAAAACAAGCCTAATGAAACCATCCTTCTTAGGGTCTACAACCAATGGGTTATTATATACACTAATCACTTTTTCTATTATTCCCCATTCGATCATGTTCTGTATCAAATCTCAAACGGCTTCCTTATGCACATCTGGAATGGCAAATGGTTTTCGGAGAAAAATGTGCATCCTCTTTCACAGTTAAATAGCACTCATAGCTCTGAACTAACCTGGGTTGATCTGAAAACACTTCACAATGGTTGTTCAAAATTTGTCTCAGATCACCTCTTTGTACGTCAGTCAAATCATTTAATTCTTCCAATTTTTCATTGATCCTAATTCTGACATTTTCTATCTCAGAAGGATCTACTTCCTTTCTTTCGCCATATTCATTATAGCCCTCGATTACCTCTGTGGTCCTACAGTATCTTATTGGAATATCATTTGGTTCATTTCTTTTACCTATGAAGGGAATAACTACTAGTTTTACATGTAATCTAATAATCACATCATTTCTCCCAAAATTAACCCAGCCTTCATATTTGTGTAAGAAATCGACACCTACGAACATTTCAACACTGTGACCATTAATAATCAAAAAAATTAATTCTATTTATACTCCACTTACTATGATTGGTAACAATATTTCCTGTTTAACCACCTTCTTGCTTTTCCCAGTGGCCACCACAATTTTCAGCCCATTCACAGGCATTATAACCATTTGCTTATTTTTAGGGAGAGCATTCACAAAATTCTGGGACACTACACAAACTTCAGAACCAGTATCTATTAAACAAGGAACCTTGTCTTTAAACACAGTGACTTCAATGATAGGTCACCCAATATATTCCCTTCTGATTACAGACTCAGGCTCCTCTAATATATCATGCACAACTTCACGTCTGTGAAACCCTACCCTTTCTGTGGAAAGTACACTTAACTTAATCCCCTTTTACTTTCATTATTGTGGCAGCTTTTACTATCCTGTCCACTACAGATAAATCAAAACATCTCTCTAACTTTTCACCCTCTGTACTCCCTTTTGTTTCTGCAACCCTGTCCAAGGTACTGCCAGAGTTATTTAAATCATCTCCTTCTTCTTCCTCACTCTTGGAAACTACTTGATTCAACCTATTCACAACCTCCGCTTGTATTTCCATAGTGCTCATTCCACCATCTATAGGTAGCCTCTCATTTGTTTCGCAGTGCTGATTCACCCCCACCTCCTGATATGAGTCTTCACTTTCTGTATTTAGTTTCTTCTTAATATGGCTCCTGCAATTTTTATTTGAGCATTCCCTTTCACAGCAAACTGATTCACCCTCACCTCCTGATCTGAGTCTTCACTTTCTGTATTTAGTTCCTTCTTAATATGGCTCCTGCGATTTTTATCTGAGCTTTCCCTTTCACAGCAAACTACTGAATTTACTGAATAACCAACATGTTTTGCAGTGTCATTCTCCTCTACCCTTCTATTTTATATTAAGCTACCCCCATGCTGTTTTTATCTGTTATCTGAGCTTTCCCTTTCACAGCAAACTACTGAATTTACTGAATAACCAATATGTTTTGCAGTGTCATTCTCCTCTACCCTTCTATTTTATATTAAGCTACCCCCATGCTGTTTAGTAGGTGCCTTCTTTACAAAGGGCATCCCTAGGGGTTTAATCTGTACAGTTTAAGTCTGCAAACACTAGTGTCATTACAGACTGCTAAAAGTTTTCCTCCTGCGTTGCATCATTGCCTCTGACATTTCTGTGACCTGTCGGGCCGTGCCTACCTGTTACATCATCAGACTGCAGCTGACGGCAATCAAAATACTGTACTCTGTCAATGAACCTATTTCCAGCAGAGCCACCTCTCCCCTGATATCTGCCTCTATAACTGTTCGCATGCTGTACGCCTATTCTGTTTACATTAACTTCAGATCGTTTGTCATTTGGTCTAGCGGGAGGCCTAAAATCTCTCCTCTTTTAAAATATTTTCCACCTTTTCCAATAATGGATAAACCTATTGATATCATCTCGAGGAGCTGATTTGATTTTATTCCTCCAGTACAACGGTAGCTTTTTCTCTACTCACATAATGATCTGCTCTGTTTCTACTTTTGCATTTAAATACGACAAGGTAGTCACCCACTTTTCTACAAATCTTTTAATATTATCTCTCTTGGGGTCATACTTTTCCCCAGACCAAAATTTATTCAAAACTTCCATTTGTTTCCTCTTTCCCCAATATTCTTCAAAAAATGCCTGTTTGAACTCTACTAATTTATCATATTTATGGGAAGTGAAATTTCCCCAGACTCTTGCCTCCCCCATTAAATTTTAAGTACTGAAACCTATCTTTTGCTTGTCATTCCACACTTTAGGTAACACATCTTCAAAATCACTACAAAATTCTTTAGGGTGAACTTTCTTATTTGGATCAAATTTCAAGAATTGGCGATGCATAACATAGGCAATTTCTGATGATTCTACAACACCATTAGATACTACACAAACGTTATTGTTATTACCATTCTGTTCGATTTTTGTTAGTCTACTTTCATGGGTACACATCTGCTCATTTACCTCTGTACTAAACTGACTAATATTAGTTTCAATATTAGGGATTTTATTGGACACTTGCACTCCAAGTCTTGCACACACGTCTTTCCCTTCCTTAATTTGAGTTTCCAATATCACATGACTATCCTCACAGTGTCTTTCTACTTTGTGAACCTGTTCATTAACTTTGTTTAATTCTAAATTTATTTTCTCTTTAATTTGTTCGCTATCCTCAGCAACTTGCTCAATTCGTGAATTTCAACACCCAATTTATTTATTTTATCGTCAATATCAGAACTTAATGACATTTTAATTTTGTTACCCATTCCACTTATTTTACTTTTAAGATCTGACCCCATTTCTTTCATTTTTGTGTTCATATCACATCCCATTTCCTTTACTTGCATCAAAATATTTTTTAACATTTTAGATTCACTATCCTTTGGAACACAAGTAACAGATACTGGTTCTGGCTTTATTTCAGTAACAGTGACTGGCCTATATTTAGCATCAGCTTCTACCGCGCTCTGTTCATTTTCTATACCATAACTAGAATGAACTGAATCTGGCAAACCACTAATTATCCTCTGTTTGTGACACATCAAAACTGAAATGACCAAGTCTTGAATCATCTATGTAGTCTTCTTTATCCACTCTCTCCCTTACTACTTTCTAGTCCTTACTCTCAGCCGTTCTGCAAAGTTTCTTGGCATACACAAACAAAACGCTAAGTAGAACACTACTTATCTTGTGCCTCATCCAGCTGATTGCACGGTGAGCTGAAACTGCGGGTCCGTACGCCAAGTTCTGCCTACTAGTCCACAATGCGGGCCATCGCTTCTGCTACGGCTACCAACTGCTCCAGATGCCGGTGGGTTGCTGCAGCAATGCCACCTCTCAGAGTTCAGTGGTTGCAGATGTCATCTGCCACCACGTTCCACTTGCTGCCGTTTCTTTATGATAGTTTATTTGCACACATGTCTATTGTCCTAATATAGTTACTTTCACACATGTGTGTGAAAACTTCATGAGTTCAATTGACACCGCTGCTTTTACAAAGTTCCTACACATCCGAACTTCATTATTGTTTTTCCCAGCCAATAAAGTACCAATTGCGGCAGGGTGGGTTAGAATTATTTGCATAAATGTTTATTCAATCTCTATCATCGTACTGTTCACTACAAAAGTTCCACCTACCTCAGTACAGTGTCAGATCACCAGTCTGTTTCTCTGCATATGTAGATACTGTTCAGACAATGTTAAAAGCAGCATTGAAGAAAAACACCATCAATACTTACATTTGCAAAGTCTATGTAAACTCTGGTAGCAAGCTATCCTGTAATATCTTATAACAAATTTCGGGTGGAGGGCGATTGCTTCCTGACTTTAGAAAAATGGCAAAATTCGGCAATGAGTTCTTTTATTTCTTTAGGTTCAACATAAACACTTGCCATCAGCCCATATTTAGTTAACGAATAATATCACTGTCCTCAGCTCACAGTTCATACCACCTAGTCAACACACAAGGCAGCCAGGAATGTACTTAAGCCCAACCTGAATTATTACTTGATTTACAGTCATTACTCTGCTACAATATACAAGTTTCACTTTCAGTCTTTTTCAGTGCATTTCTATTAACAGAAATTGCTTGCCAAACATTCTAGAGACGAATATGAAACCTACCATGCGGAATTTTACAAAGGCCGAAAGTTCACATGTGTTTATCTTCCCAACAAAACACTTCACAAACCTCAAATGTTCACAATCTGCCCTTAAATGCAACTGCTTTCACTGGCAACACAATCTGGATGCGAGAAACCAGTAACTTCATTTTACTCATAATGTAGACGGACATGTCCAACATGACCTGCACATCCGATAGTTAGCCAGCGACTGATCCCCTATAACTACTTGCAATGAGTGGGAAATGCTTAACTCTGATTGGTTGTTCAAAATGGCCAGCCAATAAAAACAAACCTTCAAGTTCTTTCTCATGCTAAAAACTGTCCTACGCCAATCAACATTCACAGATGCATTTACATAACTTCATCATGCAAATATTAATAAAACATTTAACAAAATCAAACGAAAAGAAAACTAATCTTGAAATAACTTAAGAAAATTATTACTCTGCAAATGGCTATTCTGGCTGCCTTCTTACAAAAGCAAGAACCCTTGGACATACGTCATTAGCACGGTGGGGAAATTACATTTTTCATTGCTCCTTGCTTGCTTAACACTTTCCCATGACACAGTTATGTAATGTTTAATATGAGATAATGCCGAATTTTTTCGTATGTCCCACATACACACTCTCACTCATTCTCATTCACTCACACAACAACACATTAAATAATTACTGATCTTTTCTGATTTTTATATTATGAAAATGAAAAATAGCAAACGTTTTTAACTATGAAAATTCAAGCAAATTGACCTAACATTTTGTGAACTTCAGTAATGATTCCAAATGATACTAAAAGACAAACTGTTATGAATCCTAACTGACTATTATCTTACAAGTGTCGTTTGGGGTGTTTTAGGTAATTTTCTTTAACTCTGAAGGTATGCTAGCTAGAAAGCTGAGATTTGTACACAATCTTCTATTTAATAACAAAGGTCAGTATATTGACTTTTAACTAAATTGAATAATATTTAATATAGTTCATTTAGATTCTTAGGGGCTTGAATATTCTGTTGCTTAAATTGACACAGGTACCACTTCCCACGGCTAGGCTAGCGACAGTTGCGAATGAGTCACACTAAGATACAAGCGGCTGTTTCTGTCACTGCCAACAGCTCCAAAGTTATGAGCCATACTGCAAAGGAGTTTACTGCAATAATGCTATTGTGTATCGACTCGTGACATTACAACACTGCAACAACATCAAAACAGTAAGCCACTATCATGAGACACATAACATTGGATATATGCCTTATAGTGGCTGCCCACAGTCAACAACACAAGTTGATAACCACTACCTACAAATAAAAATTTGTAGGAGAATGTATCAGAACTGTGTACTGCCTTCTTAGAGACAGTTGAGAGAACTCTTTTGACCAAGGTATTATGGAACCATCTTCACATGATCAGTCTGATCTCTAGTCATTGATTACAAATGACAGTATGAACTCTCCAGCCCTGAGGTGATAGAAGACAGGGAAGGGAATACCTCGAATGGAATCTGGCTGAATGGCATCAGGTTCTCTTCACTGGAGAGTGCATGATTTTTCTGTCACCTGATAAGCATCATAGAAGGCTATGGAAGTTGCCAGGTACCAATACATGTTTCAAGCATGCTTTCCAACAGGTCAGCCAGGAGGTGCGTCAGTCATGTTTTGTGCTAGTATCATGTGCTGCTTCTCATCACAGTATTTGGACAGTATCTTTCAACCTACAATCTTCCAGTCCTACAGTCAACAGTTTGTCTTTCAAGATGATTACCGATGACACACTACACCCATCTCATGAACACCTTTTTCCAGGAGGCAGGAATCAACCGAATGGAATGGCTTGTGTTGTCATCAATCTTACTGAACATCCTTGAGAGCAGTTGAGACTTGCAGTGCATCATTGTTGGAACTCATCTCACATACTGGATGACATCAGGAGAGTCATGGTCAAAGAGTGAGACTTGTTTCGGTAGCAACTTCTTGATCATTTAGTAGACAGGATGGGATGCAAACAAGGATCCAAGCATGTAACAATGGCAGGTGGAGTAACAATGTATTGAATACTACACAACAACAAATTTTGTTGTCATAGGTGTGCAAAGCTGTACACTTTCAAACAGACTGCCTTTATTTATAGATATATTTTTTCTTTCCACAGTAAAGTCTTGTTTTAAGTTTCATGATGTTTGTTTTCCTATTCCCTGCTCCCCTTGAATCTGAATCCACACACATTTACATATATGCTGGTACTGCAAAACTCTTTTTGGGAAGTCTATATAAAGAGCAGAAAAATAGGGTACTAAAAAAGCTGCAATAAACAAAAATGAGGAAAGGCAACCACTCATGTGAAGCTGTTTGATATATAGCACAAAGACACACATAATAGTACAGTGACAACACTAGTTTTCATGCTACCACTCTGTTTCCAGAAATAGTAGGAGGATCATGGAGGGGGAGAAGGGCAGGGTGGTGGCAAGTCACTCAGAAGCCAGAGTCATAGGGTCACACTTTGTCTGAGTGAAAAAAGGAGACAAAGATAAAAAAGAATATATCCTTCAGCTTCACTTCTTCCCCTACTCTAACAAGATGGACCACTGTTAACCTGTATGAACTGCTTCTTGTCAGTTGTTGTTCAGTATTTCCTGCAGTCTCTACTGGGAATTCAATAAACTGTGCATAATGATCACTGAAACCTGTATTCATATTTACAGGTTTGTATAAATATTTATCTGTATTTATTAGTATCTGATCTATAGCACTGCTTGACGATTTGGTGATTCTGGTAGGGGATTTGATAGTTGTATGTATATTGTAGGTTTTCAATAAGACATCAAGGTTTAATCTGTCTTTTGAGTTCTTGTTGAAATCTATATTAAAGTCACCACATATGATGGATGTTTTACTAACTATTTTTATACTGTTAAGTGCCTTCTCAAGATTATCAATGAAAGTAGTTACGTTTCCATCTGGGCTTCTATATATGCAACTAACAATTATATTTAAATTTGTCAGTTGTGTAGCAGAAATTTTGAAGTTTTGCTCTTCCCATAGCTGGTTGGTGAACTTTAAATTACCGTGTTTGATGTCCTCTCTAACATATATGCATGTTCCTCCATGTATGGAGGTTTCCCTACAAAAAAAAAGATGAAAGGATAAAGCCCTCTATCCTTGTGTGATGTAACATATTTTCTGATAACCAGTGCTCACTAACACATATAACTGACACTTCTTTTAGTTCATCTGATAACAATATTTCTATTTCACTAACTTTATTTGATAAGGATTGTACATTTTGGTGCAGGAGCATAAATTTCGACGATGACTTATTTACTAGGTTGTTTTGGCCTACCTTATGTTCGACAGCTGCACATGACATATCATTTTTAACACTTTTACAATTGAAGTTTTCTTTCCAGGGCGATGTTTTAAAAGATGAAATTAACATTTCTCTGGAATCACTTGCCATAAAAAACGTTGTGGTTTTTTCCTGTTTCGTGTTGGGCGAGTTGACTTGTAGTGTGATGGCGTTTCTGCTGTAATTTTTGGAGTTGTAATTTGAGGAACTGCAACTAGGCTAGATGGGGATCCTCTTCTTGCCACTTCAACACTTCCTGAAGTCATTGGAGTAATATGCTCTTCATTTGAAATTGGTGATTCCATTGCTGCTGCTGCTACAATTGGAGGCTGCACTAAGCCTGGTTGATTTCGGTTTAATTGTTCCATGATTGCATCGCACAGTGCTACTTTCCCTTTCATGTATCTATGCAATCCATGGGTAGTGAAATCTTCTCTTTTTTGACTGTCTGCATTAATATATGTCACATTGCTGAAGAGCTTGCATATTTTCTCAAACTTTCGGTTAGTTGCTTTGATTTCTGCATACACACACGATGTTTTGATGGGGTCATGTCTCATAGGGATGCTTATTACGAACACTTTCATGTCCATAACTTTTGCCAATGTTTCCCTTAAAGATCGCAAAGCGAATTTTGCCTCGTTCTTGTAGACATCGTTTGCGCCAGCTAAAATAATGCAAGAGTTACAACTTCCATGGTTACTGTGTGTGTCAATAAGCTGAGTAACTTCTCGCAGTGGAGCACCTGGCTTCACAAATCCAATAACACTTTCATTTATTAGTTTTTCATTCATGATCTTTGCCAGTCCTTTTCCATGACTATCAGAAAATAAATAAATAATGCCAGCATCTTGTTTTTTACGTTGACTGTTTTTGTTTGTTGTTTTCAGTTCTGAAACTTTCGTTTGTATATTTGCTTCACTTTGTCTGTTCGTTTTTTCTGATAGCACACTGAATCTGTTTTTGCATTTGATATTAGAATCAGTCAATAACTTTCTCTGAGAATTTGACAGTTTACTTTTCACTACCGGTATGTTTGGAGGTTCGTGATTTCGAGGAAAGTTTGATCTGTTTACATGCTTTCCGTTAGCATGCTAGAGTTGTTTGTTTGCACACGTTTTTGTTTACTTTCAGTTCCTTGCAACAGTTTTTCTTCAGATGGCTGTATTCCATGATTTACTAAATTCGATTTTTGCACACTGTTTTTTTGTATTAAAGTTACACTGCTTCTTTGAGATTTATCTTCGTGGATAGACTTTTCTTCGGTCACTGATTCTCATTTTCCTGCGGAGACCGTGTCTTCTTGCTTCCCGTATTTTCCAGATTGAAGTTCTTTTATATCCTGTTTTAGAGTACCGATTATGAATTGTAGACATTTTATACATTCATTTAGCTTTGATATCTCGTCCTTACAACTCATACCCGATTTCTTTTTTCCATCGAATTTTACTTTTTTTCGCGGAGATACACGATTTACTTTAACACTAGCCGCCATCTTGAAACAGATGGACCATACTTCACTCCCTCAGAATTATTAACATCTTTTGCAGAACCAATCACAACAAAGCTGTTACACTTGATGTTCAGGATATACATGGTCCAGTGACATAAATGAGACCACCACCTGTATTCAATGTCAACAGGTAATAACCATTCACAGGTAGCAGCACTAGCATTGGAGGGTATATAAAGCATGTCAGGGGTTACGTGCAAAACACTGCAGTTGTTGTCATAATGTAGAAACGGAGCAATTTATTTATGTTCAAAAGAGCGTGATCATTGGCGTTCAAGCCTAGGGTGGAAGCATTTTCAAAATGGCTAAATCCGTAAACTGTTCATGTGCCGAATGGTAAACTGGTGCTATCCAAAACCAGTGCCAAGGCAACTATAGTGCACTGTGGGCCATAGATGACAGTGGTGAATAAAAGCTGCAGAGATGTGTATGAGTGAACAGATGTGGAACTGTTGACCAAATGGCTGCCCAAATGAACCAAAGAGCTACCAACAGTGTCTCCTCAATGACCAATCAGCAAACGGGCATCTGCTTCATACAACCATGCTGACTGCTGTTCATCAGCAATGAAGGCAGGAATTTGGTCACTAGTACCGCAGCTGGACATACACTGAGTGGTCACAGGTGGCCTTTTTGGATGAATCATGTTTTATGCTCCATCTGACAGATGGCTATCACCATGTATAGTGTGAAGTACCTGAAAGCAAATACCCTGCAACAATCATTGGTATGTTCCAGGACACAGGAAGGAGCATTGTGATCGGGGGAATGTTTTTGTGGCATTTCTGGGTAATCATCTCATCCCTCTGGAAGGCACAGTGGATCAACACAAATATGAATCTATCCTTAGGGACCACATCCATCCCTACATGTCACTTTTTTTTTTTCCTGGCATGATGGCATTTACCAGCAGGACAATGCAACCTATCACACAGCTCTTAGTGTATGTGTGGGGTTTGAAGAGCATTAGGATCAGTTTACAGTACTTCCCTGGCCACCAAATTCCCTGGATTTAAATCCAGTTCAGAATCTGCGGGACCACATCGATCAGGCTGTTTGTACCATGGATCCTAAACCAAGAAACCTAGCACAGCTGGCCATGGCACTGGAGTTGGCTTGGTTCTACACCTGCCAGTACCCTCCACAACCTCATTGACTCCCTGCAAGTCTCTCAGCAGTCTACACCATGAAAGGTGGTTATTCAGGCTTTTGACTGGTGGTCACATTAATGTGACTGGACAGTGAAGGAGACAAGTGAAATATTCCCAGATTTCAAGAAAAAAGCAATTTTTCCAATACAAAAGAAGGCAGGTGCCAAAAGACATGAGGACTACCAAATGATCAGTATAATAAATCATACCATCAGTATAATAAATCATGATTGCAAAATATTGACATAAATTATCTATAGCTGATGGAATGAATGATAGCAGTTAGCCTAGGCGAAGTTGTAATTGGGCTCAGAGGTAGGTAGAAACTTGCAAGGTAGTTCTGACCCTATAATTTATCTTAGGAGATAGACTGAAGAAAGAAAGACATACATTCATTATATTTGTATTTTTGGAAAAAGTATTTGACAATTTTGAGAAGAGTACACACTTAAGTTGAAGTAGTAGTGCTGGTAGCAGTAGTAGTTGTGGTGGTGGTGGTGGCGACGGCGGTTATCAGTCTGCAGAGTGGTTTGATACAGCTCTACTTGCTGAAGATATCAGGGATGAAATACAGGGATTGAATGATTATCTATATCTTCCACAGAAACCAGGTTGTAGTTATAAGAGTCAAAGCACATGATAAGAGGTAGTAATTGAAAAGTGAATGAGACAAATTTAAACCAAACCCCATGTTATTAATTTGTATGTAGAGCAAGTCTAAAGGTAACCAAAGATAAATTTGGAAAAGGTATCATGTAGAATGAAAAACGTTTTGCAGTTTATTAGTGACATAATAATGTTTTCAGGTACGGCAAAAGATTTGGAAGAACAACTGAATTGAATGTATAGTGTCTTGTAAAGATTATATGAGATCTTCTTTTGAGGCCTTCATCCCATCATACATGAGCCACTGTATTCTTGATTTGGCAAGTTCATTTTACTTAACTTTGTGGCCAGATGCCCTTACTGCCATCACAGTCATCAGTAAACCTAAAGGTGGGAAGTTATGTGCAGCATTTGTCTGTGAATCATGTAAACTTTGTTTTGTGTGTTATTGTATTTTAACTATTTATGTATAGTACAGTCTGAAGTGGAGACTGGGAACATGCCCAGCGTTTGCCTACATTAGTGTAGAAATCTGCCTGTAAACCACACTCAAGCTGACCAGTGTAACAGACCAGTGGTTGTTAATTCGCCATGTTGATTCGATCTGAGTCTTTTCAACTACTTGTCTCACAAGCTAGTGCACTATGCAGTTCTTTTCTTTTTTTCTTTACGTCCGTTTCTTCATTGCTTTTCTTCTGCAGTTCTGTGCACATATCACATGACACCTCTCAAATTCCTTTGATAAAAACTTTATTCGGTTTTTTATTGCAGAGGGTGATCAGTCCCCTTACCGAACACATAGAGGTACCATGCCAGCATGCATTAAGTTATACAAGCAGGTAAAAGAGAATCTGAGATGAACATCAGTCAAAGTAAAACAAAGGTAATGAAACTTCTGGACTGAGAGGCCGTGGTCAATGTATAAAATTTCTACCTAACGTTTCGTCTCCATCTGTGGGAGACATCTTCTGAGGTCGCCCAACTACTGAGACTGAGGCTCCAGGTACTCTCGTATTTATAGATTGCATAGAGAGCACCACCATTCATCACGTGATGCCAACGGTATGCCTATCTTTGGAAGGCGTCATCATTCTCGATTAAGAGTAATCGATTGTCACTCTGCTGGCACAACGTTGGCATCCATATTTTGTCTAACTTTAAAACTTCCTCTTTTCTATTAAAATTGTTATGGTGTTTGTGAATCTCTATTGCTTCTCAATACATGTGTGTATTATAATGAGATGTTCATGCTAGAACGCTTGTCTCATTAAATTTAATTTCGTGGTTCCCATCTCGAAAAACATGCTCAGCTACGGCTGATTTTTCGGTGTGTCCTAAGTGACAATTTCTTTTATGTTCGGCTATGTGGGTGTTTGCACTTCTTTTTGTCATTCCAATAGATACTTGTCCACAACTGCATGGAATTTTGTATACCCCAGGAGTTGCTGGGGGGTGTCGGAAGTCTTTTGTAGTTCTTAAATATTTCTTAATCTTCTTGGTGGGTCTGAAGATTGTTTCGATCCAATACTTGGCCAGAACTTTCCCGATACAGTCCGTGACTTTATTAATGAACGGTAGGAAAACTTTTCCAGTAGGTGACCATTGTTGCTCTGGACTTCTGGCTTCTTTTCTTCTTTGATGGAGGGCTCGATCAATTTCCTTGCTGGTATATCCATTTTTCATGAAGGCTGACTGTAAGTGATTTAGTTCATCTTGTAAGTAAGCCGGCTTGCAGATTTTGTTGGCTCTGTCCACCAAGATTTTCATGACACCTCTTTTTTGCCTAGGATGATGGTTTGATTCCCTGTGGAGGTATCGATCCGTATGAGTGTTCTTTCTATGTACCTTGTGGCCCAGTGACCCATCCACCTGTTTAATTACCAACACATCCAATGGCAGTAGCCAGATGACCTCAGAAGATGTCTCCTGCAGATGGAGGCAAAATGTTAGGTGGAAATGTTATACAATGACCACAGCCTCTCAGCCTGGCAGTTTCAACTGAAGGCAACACCGGCCGTGAAAGCCTACATTGTATGATTAACGGTAATGAAGTTTAGTCTAATGCAGTTATGTGATGCTAAGAGAATTAATTTGGAAACAGGTCACTAGAAGTAGCTGAAGATTATTGATACTGGGACTGCAAAATATGTGACAATGATACAAGTAAAGAGGATAGAAAAGAGACTGTCAGTAACAAAAAAGGTTTTCTAGAACAAAATGAAATGTTAATGTCATATATAAATTTACGAGTTAGGAAGTCTTTTCTGATAGTATTTGTCTGGACTGTAGCTTTGAATGGAAATGAAAAATTGACAACAAACAGTACAGATGAGAACAGAATAGAAGCTTTTGAAATGGGACACTACAGAAAACTGCTGGTGATTAGATGGGTAGATGGGATAACAAATGAAGAGGTACTGAATTGAATCAGGGAGAAAATCGCTTTATGCCACAACATTCAAAAGCAACAGACATGTTCACAGAACACATACTGAGATATAAAGAAATAATTAATTTGATAATGGAGGGAAGTGTGACGAGTAAAAATTGTAGGGGTAGACCAAGGCTTGACTGCAGTAAATAGGTCCGAGTGTATGTAGGTTGCTGTAGGTACGCTGAGATGAAAGACTATGGGGAAGATTAGTGTAGAGAGCTACAGCAAACTAGTCAACGGACTGAAGACCACAAATACAACATGTAATAGCAGTATCAGCTATGAAGTATTCTGGTAATACAAATACATAAAATGACGTATGTTCATGATTGTTTTAATTACTGTGCATTGCTGTTAAGAATGCTTACTGTAGCCAGCTTTGATGAGTTCTAAAGTATCTTCTGAAAGAGCTATCTTAACATTTATAAAAATAAAAATATAAAATGTATACAGTTTAAAAATTTATTTCAGAGACATAATGTTTTTATTCTCTGTGTTATACCAAACAGGGCATCAACAAGAATTCCATGAACAGTTTCACAGAAAATATTTTATGACATACAAGTAATAGTGACAAGGGTTAATCATGATTCTTCTTTTGTAATAATGAAAAATCTATCTTGTTAGTGAATAGCATGTTGAAAGGCAACAGCGGCTTATGGATGGTCACCATGATCTTTTCCAACTTTAGTCGATAAAACAAGACCTGTTGATGTAGCGGTTGCTAAGTTTTAGGAAAAGTATATGTAGTTGGGAAGCAATTTTAGCACTGCTGCTAATAATAGAGGACAGAATAATTGCTTAGACTTCTGCAGCCAGAGTCAGTTGACTTAAAAGTTTTCTGGGTATGATACCATGTCATATTACAAAACAACTGATACTGCTGAAAACATTTTGGCCATGGGTTACAGTGCCCGTCTTCTAGATCTACTGGTTTGTTTTTGCTGTCCAGAGCCACTTATATTTTGTAATGACTGCTCACTGATCATGACATTAAGTCATAATTCTTTTAAAAAAAAAGTTGAAATAATTGTCACATGAGTTGGAAGGAGTGGACAGTTTATTGTAATAGAATACTGTGGTGGAGGAAGTGGGGACCTACTGTTGTTTATTGCTCCTTGTACAGTGTACCATGATTGGTAGTCATTAGTGATTGAGATGTCCGCCCCAGTAGCTGAGTGGTCAGCGTGACGGATTGCCGTCCTCTGGACCCGGGTTCGATTCCCGGCTGGGTCGGAGATTTTCTCCGCTCAGGGACTGGGTGTTGTGTTGTGTTCATCATCATTTCACCCCCATCCGGCGTGCAGGTCGCCCAATGTGGCGCCGAATGTAATAAGACCTGCGATATGGCGGCCGGACCTGCCCCGCGGGGGGCCTCCCGGCCAATGACGCCAAACGCTCATTTCCATTTCCAGTGATTGAGATGTGAATTCCTGTTTTCCTTCTGCTGCACGATGGCAGTTATTCACTGGTAATGCTCGCATCTCAGGTTGTTAGTGTGACCTGTTCGGCTCTAATGGTTACCAATTATGGCATGTATTGCAAGAATCAACAGACAACAGCAGATCTCCACTCCCTACACAGGAACCTATTACAATAATATTCCAACTTTTTCCACCTCATGTGACCAATTATATCAAAGATTTTTTTATTATTATTATTACGTAATGTCACACTTTGATCCTGGAGATAGTAGAAGGTTGTTGTTGTTGTGGTCTTCAGTCCTGAGACTGGTTTGATGCAGCTCTCCATGCTACTCTAATCATACAGTAAAGCTGCATGCCCTCGGGAAAAATTACGGCTGTAGTTTCCCCTTGCTTTCAGCCGTTCGCAGTACCAGCACAGCAAGGCCGTTTTGGTTATTGTTACAAGGCCAGATCAGTCAATCATCCAGACTGTTGCCCTTGCAACTACTGAAAAGGCTGCTGCCCCTCTTCAGGAACCACACGTTTAACTGGCCTCTCAACAGATACCCCTCCGTTGTGGTTGCACGTACGGTACGGCTACCTGTATCGCTGAGGCACGCAAGCCTCCCCACCAACGGCAAGGTCCATGGTTCATGGGGGGGGATACTAGAAGGTATCAGATAGATTATATAATGGTAAGACAGAGATTTAGGAACCAGGTTTTAAATTGTAAGACATTTCCAGGGGCAGATGTGGACTCTGACAACAATCTATTGGTTATGAACTGTAGATTAAAACTGAAGAAACTGCAAAAAGGTGGGAATTTAAGGAGATGGGACCTGGATAAACTAAAAGAACCAGAGGTTGTACAGAGATTCAGGGAGAGCATAAGGGAGCAATTGACAGGAATGGGGAAAATAAATAAAGTAGAAGAAGAATGGGTAGCTTTGAGGGATGAAGTAGTGAAGGCAGCAGAGGATCAAGTAGGTAAAAAGATGAGGGCTAGTAGAAATCCTTGGATAACAGAAGATATATTGAATTTAATTGATGAAAGGAGAAAATATAAAAATGCAGTAAATGAAGCAGGCAAAAATGAACACAAACTTCTCATAAATGGGATCGACAGGAAGTGCAAAATGGCTAAGCAGGGATGGCTAGAGGACAAATGTAAGGATGTAGAGGCTTATCTCACTAGGGGTAAGATAGATACTGCCTACAGGAAAATTAAAGAGACCTTTGGAGAAAAGAGAACCACTTGTATGAATATCAAGAGCTCAGATGGAAACCCAGTTCTAAGCAAAGAAGAGAAAGCAGAAAGGTGGAAGGAGTATATAGAGGGTCTATACAAGGGCGATGTACTTGAGGACAATATTATGGAAATGGAAGAGGATGTAGATGAAGATGAAATAGGAGATACGATACTGCGTGAAGAGTTTGACAGAGCACTGAAAGACCTGAGTCGAAACAAGGCCCCAGGAGTAGACAACATTCCATTAGAATGACTGACAGCCTTGGGAGAGCCAGTCCTGGCAAAACTCTACCATCTGGTGAGCAAGATGTATGAGACAGGCGAAATACCCTCAGATTTCAAGAAGAATATTACACTCCTGGAAATGGAAAAAAGAACACATTGACACCGGTGTGTCAGACCCACCATACTTGCTCCGGACACTGCGAGAGGGCTGTACAAGCAATGATCACACGCACGGCACAGCAGACACACCAGGAACCGCGGTGTTGGCCGTCGAATGGCGCTAGCTGCGCAGCATTTGTGCACCGCCGCCGTCAGTGTCAGCCAGTTTGCCGTGGCATACGGAGCTCCATCGCAGTCTTTAACACTGGTAGCATGCCGCGACAGCGTGGACGTGAACTGTATGTGCATTTGACGGACTTTGAGCGAGGGCGTATAGTGGGCATGCGGGAGGCCGGGTGGACGTACCGCCGAATTGCTCAACACGTGGGGCGTGAGGTCTCCACAGTACATCGATGTTGTCGCCAGTGGTCGGCGGAAGGTGCACGTGCCCATCGACCTGGGACCGGACCGCAGCGACGCACGGATGCACGCCAAGACCGTAGGATCCTACGCAGTGCCGTAGGGGACTGCACCGCCACTTCCCAGCAAATTAGGGACACTGTTGCTCCTGGGGTATCGGCGAGGACCATTCGCAACCGTCTCCATGAAGCTGGGCTACGGTCCCGCACACAGTTAGGCCGTCTTCCGCTCACGCCCCAACATCGTGCAGCCCGCCTCCAGTGGTGTCGCGACAGGCGTGAATGGAGGGACGAATGGAGATGTGTCGTCTTCAGCGATGAGAGTCGCTTCTGCCTTGGTGCCAATGATGGTCGTATGCGTGTTTGGCGCCGTGCAGGTGAGCGCCACAATCAGGACTGCATACGACCGAGGCTCACAGGGCCAACACCCAGCATCATGGTGTGGGGAGCGATCTCCTACACTGGCCGTACACCACTGGTGATCGTCGAGGGGACACTGAATAGTGCACGGTACATCCAAACCGTCATCGAACCCATCGTTCTACCATTCCTAGACCGGCAAGGGAACTTGCTGTTCCAACAGGACAATGCACGTCCGCATGTATCCTGTGTCACCCAACGTGCTCTAGAAGGTGTAAGTCAACTACCCTGGCCAGCAAGATCTCCGGATCTGTCTCCCATTGAGCATGTTTGGGACTGGATGAAGCGTCGTCTCACGCGGTCTGCACGTCCAGCACGAACGCTGGTCCAACTGAGGCGCCAGGTGGAAATGGCATGGCAAGCCGTTCCACAGGACTACATCCAGCATCTCTACGATCGTCTCCATGGGAGAATAGCAGCCTGCGTTGCTGCGAAAGGTGGATATACACTGTACTAGTGCTGACATTGTGCATGCTCTGTTGCCTGCGTCTATGTGCCTGTGGTTCTGTCAGTGTAATCATGTGATGTATCTGACCCCAGGAATGTGTCAATAAAGTTTCCCCTTCCTGGGACAATGAATTCACGGTGTTCTTATTTCAATTTCCAGGAGTGTATAATTCCAATCCCAAAGAAAGCAGGTGTTGACAGATGTGAAATTACCGAACAATCAGTTGAATAAGTCACAGCTGAAAATACTAACACGAATTCTTTACAAATGAATGGAAAAACTGGTAGAAGCCGACCTCGGTGAAGATCAGTTTGGATTCCACAGAAATGTTGGAACACCTGAGGCAATACTGACCCTACGACTTATCTTAGAAAATAGATTAAGGAAAGGCAAACCTACATTTCTGGCATTTGTAGACTTAGAGAAAGCTTTTGACAATGTACACTGGAATACTCTCTTTCTAATTCTAAAGGTGGCAGGGGTAAAATACAGGGAGCAAAAGGCTATTTACAATTTGTACAGAAACCAGATGGCAGTTATAAGAGTCGAGGGGCATGAAAGGGAAGCAGTAATTGGGAAGGGAGTGAGACAGGGTTGTAGCCTCTCCTCGATGTTATTCAATCTGTATATTTAGCAAGCAGTGAAGGAAACAAAAGAAAAATTTGGAGTAGGTATTAAAGTCCATGGAGAAGAAATAAAAACGTTGAGGTTCACCGATGACATTGTAATTCTGTCAGAGACAGCAAAGGACTTGGAAGAGCTGTTGAACGGAATGGACAGTGTCTTGAAAGGAGGGTATAAGATGAACATTAACAAAAGCAAAACAAGGATAATGGAATGTAGTCGAATTAAGTCGGGTGATGCTGAGGGAATTAGATTAGGAAATGGGACACTTCAAGTAGTAAAGGAGTTTTGCTATTTGGGGAACAAAATAACTGATGATGGGTGAAGTAGAGAGGATATAAAATGTAGACTGGTAATGGCAAGGAAAGCGTTTCTGAAGAACAGAAATTTTTTAACATCGGGTATAGATTTAAGTGTGAGGAAGCCGTTTCTGAAAGTATTTGTATGGAGTGTATCCATGTATGGAAGTGAAACATGGACGATAAATAATTTGGACAAGAAGAGAATAGAAGCTTTTGAAATGTGGTGCTACAGAAGAATGCTGAAAATTAGATGGGTAGATCACATAACTAATGAGGAGGTATTGAATATAATTGGGGAGAAGAGGAGTTTGTGGCACAACTTGACAAGAAAAAGGGACCGGTTGGTAGGACATGTTCTGAGGCATCAAGGGATCACAAATTTAGCATTGGAGGGCAGTGTGGAGGGTAAAAATCGTAGAGGGAGACTGAGAGACGAATACACTAAGCAGATTCAGAAGGATGTAGGTTGCAGTAAGTACTGGGAGATGAAGAAGCTTGCACAGGATAGAGTAGCATGGAGAGCTGCATCAAACCAGTCTCAGGACTGAAGACAACAACAACAACAATGTCACGCTCAATGAGCAGTGATGACAAAATATCAGTGACTCTCGATAGCAAATCTCCCCAGCAGACCAAGAAGAAGGCCTCTGTAACCATGGCAGAAATGTTGGTTTCACCAGTAACAGTTGTTTTATTATGAGGCAGTACGATACCCAGTAAACAATTATGTACATAGAGGAAGAAAACCAATGTGCACTCCATGTGCATACCGCGGGGAGTCATTCCAGATGTGGAAACGGTCCTTCCAGATGCCATGAAGGGTACAGGGTGCACCCATTTGCAGGTGGTTGCTCATGTCGGCACCAATGATGTGTATCACTATGGATTGGAGGAAATCCCCTCTGGCTTCTGGCAGCTGTCTGATTTGGTGAAGACTGCCAGTCTAACTAGTGGGATGAAAGCAGAGCTCACCATCTGCAGCATCATCGACAGGACTGAGTGTGGACCTCTGGTACAGAGCCGAGTGGAGGGCTGAATCAGAGGCTGAGACGGTTCTGTGACCATGTGGGATGCAGATTCCTCGACTTGCGCCATAGGGTGGTGGGATTTCGGGTTCCGCTGGATAGGACAGGAGTCAACTACACACAGCAGGCAGTTACACAGGTAGCAGGGGTTGTGTGGCATGGACTGGGCGGTTTTTAAGGTTAGATGTCCTCGGGCAAGTACAAAAAGGGCAACAGCCTCAAAGGGTGTGGGGCAAAGTCAGGACATGCGGGGCCCAAGCAGCCATTGGTATTGTAATTGTAAACTGTCGAAGCTGCATTGGTAAAGTACCAGAACTTCAAGCGCTGACAGAAAGCACCAAATCTGAAATCGTTATAGGTATGGAAAGCTGGATGAAGTCACTGTTAGTAGCAGTTTATCCTGTAGTGAAATAGAAGTGGACAGTTCCTGTGAATTATTATGGGTGGAGGTTATACTCAACAACTGAGCTAGTTTAGTAATTGGCTCCTTTTACCGACCTCCCAACTCAGCAGCATTAGTGGCAGAACAACTGAGAGAAAATCTGGAATACATTTCACATAAATTTCCTCAGCATGTTATAGTCTTAGTTGGAGATTTCCATTTACCGGATATAGACTGGGACACTCATATGTTTAGGATGGGTGGGACGGAGCATCGAATGACATTATACTGAGTGCACTATCCAATAATTACCTTGAGCAATTAAACAGAGAACTGACTCGTGGAGATAGCATCTTGGACCTACTGATAACAAACAGACCCAAACTTTTCAACTCTGTAAGTGCAGAACAGGGAATCAGTGATCATAAGGCCGTTGCAGCATCCCTGAATATGGAAGTAAATAGGAATATAAAAAATATGGGAGGAAGGTTTATCTGTTTAGCAAGAGTAATAGGAGGCAGATTTCACACTGCCTAACAGATCAAAGCGAAAATTTCTGTTCCGACACTGACAATGTTGAGTGTTTATGGAAAAAGTTCAAGGCAATCGTAAAATGCATTTTAGACTGGTAAGTGCCGAGTAAAACTGTGAGGGATGGGAAAAACCCACCGAGGTTCAACAACAAAGTTAGGAAACTACTGCCAAAGCAAAGAGAGCTTCACTGCAAATTTAAACGGAGGCAAAACCTCTCGGACAAACAGAAGATAAATGACGTCAAAGTTAGCAAAAGGAGGGCTATGCGTGAAGTGTTCAGTGAATTCGAAAGTAAAATTCTATGTACCAACTTGACAGAAAATCCTAGGAAGTTCTGGTCTTATGTTAAATCAATAAGTGGATCAAAACAGCATATTCAGACACTCTGGGATTATAATGGCACAGAAACAGAGGATGATGCATAAAGCTGAAATACTAAACACCTTTTTCCAAAGCTGTTTCACAGAGGAAGACCGCACTGCAGTTCCTTCTCTAAATCCTCGCACACACAAAAAAATGGCTGACATCGAAATAAGGGTCCAAGGAATAGAAAAGCAACTGAAAACACTCAACAGAGGAAAGTCCACTGGACCTGACGGGATACCAATTCGATTCTACACAGAGTATGCGAAAGAACTTGCTCTCCCTTCTAACAGCCATGTACCGCAAGTCTCTAGAGGAGCGGAAGGTTCCAAATGATTGGAAAAGAGCACAGGTAGTTCTGGTTTTCAAGAAGGGTCGTCAAGCAGATGGGCAAAACTATAGGCCTATACCTCTAACATCGATCTGTTGTAGAATTTTAGAACATGTTTTTTGCTCGTGTATCATGTCATTTCTGGAAACCCAGAATTTACTCTGCAGGAACCAAGATGGATTCCAGAAACAGCGATCACGTGAGACCCAACTCACTTTATTTGTTCATGAGACCCAGAAAATATTAGATACAGGCTCCCAGGTAGACGCCATTTTCCTTGACTTCCGGAAGGCGTTCAATACTGTTCTGCACTGTTGCCCGATAAACAAAGTAAGAGCCTACGGAATATCAGACCAGCTGTGTGGCTGGATTGAAGAGCTTTTAGCAAACAGAACACAGCATGTTGTTCTCAATGGAAATACATCTACAGACGTTAAAGCAACCTCTTGCGTGCCACAGGGGAGTATTATGGGACCATTGCTTTTCACAATATATATAAGTATTATGGGACCATTGCTTTTCACAATATATATAAATGACCTAGTAGATAGTGTCAGAAGTTCCATGCGGCTTTTCGCGGATGATGCTGTAGTGTACAGAGAAGTTGTAGCATTAGAAAATTGCAGCGAAAAGCAGGAAGATCTGCAGCGGATAGGCACTTGGTGCAGGGAGTGGCAACTGACCCTTAACACAGACAAATGTAATGTATTGTGAATACATAGAAAGAAGGATCCTTTATTGTATGATTATATGATAGCGGAACAAACACTGGTAGCAGTTACTTCTGTAAAATATCTGGGAGTATGCATGCGGAACGATTTGAAGTGGAATGATCATATAAAATTAGTTGTTGGTAAGGCGGGTGCCAGCTTGAGATTCATTGGGAGAGTCCTTAGAAAATGTAGTCCATCAACAAAGGAGGTGGCTTACAAGACACTCGTTCGACCTAGACTTGAGTATTGCTCATCAGTGTGGGATCCGTACCAGGTTGGGTTGACAGAGGAGATAGAGAAGATCCAAAGAAGAGTGGCATATTTTGTCACAGGGTTATTTGGTAAGCGTGATAGTGTTACGGAGATGTTTAGAAAACTCAAGTGGCAGACTCTGCAAGAGAGGCACTCTGCATCGCGGTGTAGCTTGCTGTCCAGGTTTCGAGAGGTTGCATTTCTGGATGAGGTATCGAATATATTGCTTCCCCCTACTTTACCTCCCGAGGAGATCATGAATGTAATTGGGTGGCTAGCGGAGTATAAATGCAGATGTAGATGTAATGTAGATGTAGAGTAGAACATTGAAAGGATGTCATTTTGTCACCACTGATGAGATAAAAACAGAATTTCTGAAGGAGCTGAACACCATAATAAAAAGTGAGTACCAGATGTGCTTCCAAGATTGAAAAAAGTGCTACCACAAATGTATTGTGTCTGATGGGGATTACTCTGAAGGGGACAAAGTTGATGTTGAACAACTAAAGATTCTTTAGGAAAAACAAAAATTCCACACCTTGTGTGAGGTAGATCATCAAGAAGGCCTATAGGAGTTGCAGTAGCTTTGCTGAGATAGAGTGGTTAGCTGGCAAATGCCAGGAATGGAGAACTATGTCAAACTAATCTTTCAAGAACAATTTTTGTGCCATGGAACAAGCTTTTCTAAAACATCTGCATTGAATCCATTTTACCTGGAACTCTGGGCACTCCAGAACTCAGGTCATCACACCATCTTCAGAATAACAGTCTTAAAAATACTGACAAGTAGCTTGTTTCATGAGGTGCAGGGTAGGAAGAGGTGATAGACGATGGATGTGAAATTACTCTCATTCATCCTCATTCACAAATCATGTTCCAGAAAACCCCATCACGAAGAGGAGCATTTGTGGATGTGGAACAAGTCAAGTTATAGATATGTTAAGAGGGAGAAGCAAAAACAGTTGCCCATAATGTTCTCTCTTTGTTTAATTTAAAATGTTTCACAGCCATCTGTCCAATGGAGCATATAATGTGATTCATCAGAAGAGGCTACCTGTCACCACTTAGTGGGTGTCCAGTTCCAGTACTGACGTGCAAGTTACAGCCTTTGTCACTGGTGAACAGCTGTCAGCATAGCTGCACATACCAGGCACCTCTGCAGAGTCCCGTACACAGCAACGTGCACTGAACGGTCTTTAAGCAGACATTGTTGGTAGCCCAAAGGATCAAAAGGGCAGTCAATTGCTCATCTATTCAACCATACACATTTTCCCAGCCCTCATTCATCCGTGTCATCTATGACCCGAGGTGCACCACAGCTGCCTCAGTGATAGCTTTGGATAGCGCCTTTTTGCCATGCACAGTATACTTTAATTTCCGGCAGCACGTGAACAGTTTACAAACTTAGCCATTTTGGATATGCTTCCACACTTGGTCTGTAAACCAATGAGCATGCTTTTCTGTACATAAGATAAATCACTGTTTCCACATTAAGCTGACAATGCACTGCTTTCTATGTCCCCCTGACAAGCTTTATATATCCTCCACTGCTAATACCCCTATCTGGTGTCTGTGAGTGGTTATTGCACGCCGAAGCTGAATATAGGCAGTGGTCTCATTAATGTGACTGGACCTTGTAACAAACATTAACACTCACCATGTAGCTAACAGAACTTGTGAATCCATAAATCTACACTACTGGGCATTAAAATTGCTACACCATGAAGATGAAGTGCTACAGATGCGAAATGTAACCGACAGGAAGAAGATGCTGTGATATGCAAATGATTAGCTTTTCAGAGCATTCACACAAGGTTGGCGCCGGTGGCAACACCTACAACGTGCTGACATGAGGAAGGTTTCCAACCGATTTCTCATACACAAACAGCAGTTGACTGGCATTACCTGGTGAAATGTTGTTGTGATGCCTGGGGGAAGGAGGAGAAATGCATACCACCACGTTTCCAACTTTGATAAAAGTCAGATTGTAGCCTGTCACAATTGTGGTTTATTGTATCGCGACATTGCTGCTCGCATTGGTCGAGATCCAATGACTATTAGCAGAATATGGAATCGGTGGGTTCAGGAAGGTAATACGGAATGCCATGCTGGATCCCAATGGCCTCGCATCACTAGCAGTCGAAATGACAGGCATATTATCCGCATGGCTGTAACGGATCGTGCAGCCATGTCTCAATCCCTCAGTCAACAGATGGGGACATTTGCAAGACAACAACCATCTGCACAAACAGTTTGACGACAATTGCAGCAGCATAGACTATCAGCTCAGAGACCATGGCTGCGGTTACCCTTGATGCTGTGGTGAACGCACATTGGAAGTGTGTATTCTTCATCGCCATACTGGCGTATCACCCGGCGTGATGGTATGGGGTGTCATTGGTTACACGTCTCGGTCAACTTTTGTTCGCATTGATGGCACTTTGAACAGTGGACGTTACATTTCAGATGTGTTACGACCTGTGGCTCTACCCTTCATTCGATCCCTGCGAAACCCAACATTTCAGTAGAATAATGCACGACCGCATGTTGCAGGTCCCATATGGGCCTTTCTGGATACAGAAAATGTTCGACTGCTTCCCTGGCCAGCACATTCTTCAGATCTCTCACCAACTGAAAACATCTGGTCAATGGTGGCCGAGCAACTGGCTCGTCACAATACGCCAGTCACTACTCCTGATGAACTGTGGTATAGTGTTGAAGTTGCATGGGGAGCTGTACCTGTACACGCCATCCAAGCTCTGTTTGACTCAATGCCCAGGCGTATCATGGCCATTATTACGGCCAGAGTTGGTTGTTACAGGTACTGATTTCTCAGGATCTAAGCACCCAAATTGCGTGAAAATGCAATCTCATGTCAGTTCTAGCATAATATATTTGTCCAATGAATACCCCTTTATCATCTGCATTTCTTCTTGGTTGTTGTTGTTGTTGTGGTCTTCAGTCCTGAGACTGGTTTGATGCAGCTCTCCATGCTACTCTATCCTGTGCAAGCTTTTTCATCTCCCAGTACCTACTGCAACCTACATCCTTCTGAATCTGCTTTGTGTATTCATCTCTTGGTCTCCCTCTACGATTTTTACCCTCCACGCTGCCCTCCAATACTAAATTGGTGATCCCTTGATGCCTCAGAACATGTCCTACCAACCGATCCCTTCTTCTGGTCAAGTTGCGCCACAAACTTCTCTTCTCCCCAATCCTATTCAATACTTCCTCATTAGTTATGTGATCTACCCATCTAATCTTCAGCATTCTTCTGTAGCACCACATTTCGAAAGCTTCTATTCTCTTCTTGTCCAAACTATTTATCGTCCATGTTTCACTTCCATACATGGCTACACTCCATACAAATACTTTCAGAAATGACTTCCTGACACTTAAATCAATACTGGATGTTAACAAATTTCTCTTCTTCAGAAACGCTTTCCTTGCCATTGCCAGCCTACATTTTATATCCTCTCTACTTCGACCATCATCAGTTATTTTGCTCCCCAAATAGCAAAACTCCTTTACTACTTTAAGTGCCTCATTTCCTAATCTAATTCCCTCAGCATCACCCGACTTAATTAGACTACATTCCATTATCCTTGTTTTGCTTTTGTTGATGTTCATCTTATATCCTCCTTTCAAGACACTGTCCATTCCATTCAACTGCTCTTCCAAGTCCTTTGCTGTCTCTGACAGAATTACAATGTCATCGGCAAACCTCAAAGTTTTTATTTCTTCTCCATGAATTTTAATACCTACTCCGAATTTTTCTTTTGTTTCCTTTACTGCTTGCTCAATATACAGATTGAACAACATCGGGGAGAGGCTACAACCCTGTCTTAATCCCTTCCCAACCACTGCCTCCCTTTCATGTCCCTCGACTCTTATAACTGCCATCTGGTTTCTGTACAAATTGTAAATAGCCTTTCGCTCCCTGTATTTTACCCCTGCCACCTTCAGAATTTGAAAGAGAGTATTCCAGTCAACATTGTCAAAAGCTTTCTCTAAGTCTACAAATGCTAGAAACGTAGGTTTGCCTTTCCTTAATCTTTCTTCTAAGATAAGTCGTAAGGTCAGTATTGCCTCACGTGTTCCAGTATTTCTACGGAATCCAAACTGATCTTCCCCGAGGTTGGCTTCTACTAGTTTTTCCATTCGTCTGTAAAGAATTCGTGTTAGTATTTTGCAGCTGTGACTTATTAAGCTGATAGTTCGGTAATTTTCACATCTGTCAACACCTGCTTTCTTTGGGATTGGAATTATTATATTCTTCTTGAAGTCTGAGGGTATTTCGCCTGTCTCATACATCTTCCTCACCAGATGGTAGAGTTTTGTCAGGACTGGCTCTCCCACGGCCGTCAGTAGTTCCAATGGAATATTGTCTACTCCGGGGGCTTTGTTTCGACTCAGGTCTTTCAGTGCTCTGTCAAACTCTTCACGCAGTATCATATCTCCCATTTCATCTTCATCTACATCCTCTTCCATTTCCATAATATTGTCCTCAAGTACATCGCCCTTGTATAGACCCTCTATATACTCCTTCCACCTTTCTGCTTTCCCTTCTTTGCTTAGAACTGGGTTTCCATCTGAGCTCTTGATATTCATACAAGTCGTTCTCTTATCTCCAAAGGTCTCTTTAATTTTCCTGTAGGCGGTATCTATCTTACCCCTAGTGAGATAGGCCTCTACATCCTTACATTTGTCCTCTAGCCATCCCTGCTTAGCCATTTTGCACTTCCTGTCGATCTCATTTTTGAGACGTTTGTATTCCTTTTTGCCTGTTTCACTTATTGCATTTTTATATTTTCTCCTTTCATCAATTAAATTCAATATTTCTTCTGTTACCCAAGGATTTCTACTAGCCCTCGTCTTTTTACCTACTTGATCCTCTGCTGCCTTCACTACTTTATCCCTCAAAGCTACCCATTCTTCTTCTACTGTATTTATTTCCCCCATTCCTGTCAATTGCTCCCTTATGCTGTCCCTGAATCTCTGTACAACCTCTGGTTCTTTTAGTTTATCCAGGTCCCATCTCCTTAAATTGCCACCTTTTTGCAGTTTCTTCAGTTTTAATCTACAGGTCATAACCAATAGATTGTGGTCAGAGTCCACATCTGCCCCTGGAAATGTCTTACAATTTAAAACCTGGTTCCTAAATCTCTGTCTTACCATTATATAATCTATCTGATACCTTTTAGTATCTCCAGGGTTCTTCCATGTATACAACCTTCTTTCATGATTCTTAAACCAAGTGTTAGTTATGATTATGTTGTGCTCTGTGCAAAATTCTACCAGGCGGCTTCCTCTTTCATTTCTGTCCCCCAATCCATATTCACCTACTATGTTTCCTTCTCTCCCTTTTCCTACACTCGAATTCCAGTCACCCATGACTATTAAATTTTCGTCTCCCTTCACAATCTGAATAATTTCTTTTATTTCATCATACATTTCTTCAATTTCTTCGTCATCTGCAGAGCTAGTTGGCATATAAACTTGTACTACTGTAGTAGGTGTGGGCTTCGTATCTATCTTGGCCACAATAATGCGTTCACTATGCTGTTTGTAGTAGCTTACCCGCATTCCTATTTTCCTATTCATTATTAAACCTACTCCTGCATTACCCCTATTTGATTTTGTGTTTATAACCCTGTATTCACCTGACCAGAAGTCTTGTTCCTCCTGCCACCGAACTTCACTAATTCCCACTATATCTAACTTCAACCTATCCATTTCCCTTTTTAAATTTTCTAACCTACCTGCCCGATTAAGGGATCTGACATTCCACGCTCCGATCCGTAGAACGCCAGTTTTCTTTCTCCTGATAACGACATCCTCTTGAGTAGTCCCCGCCCGGAGATCCGAATGGGGGACTATTTTACCTCCGGAATATTTTACCCAAGAGGACGCCATCATCATGTAATCATACAGTAAAGCTGCATGCCCTCGGGAAAAATTACGGCTGTAGTTTCCCCTTGCTTTCAGCCGTTCGCAGTACCGGCACGGCAATGCCATTTTGGTTATTGTTACAAGGCCAGATCAGTCAATCATCCAGAGTGTTGCCCTTGCAACTACTGAAAAGGCTGCTGCCCCTCTTCAGGAACCACACGTTTGTCTGGCCTCTCAACAGATACCCCTCCGTTGTGGTTGCACCTACGGTACGGCTATCTGTATCGCTGAGGCACGCAAGCCTCCCCACCAACGGCAAGGTCCATGGTTCATGGGGGGGGTTCTTCTTGGTGTAGCAATTTTAATGGCCAGTAGTGTAGATATTCAGATAATTTGTAAAAACAGTAGTTTTTGACATATGTGCTCAATATTCATTTCTTCTTGTTGTTGTGGTCTTCAGTCCTGAGACTGGTTTGATGCAGCTCTCCATGCTACTCTATCCTGTGCAAGCCTCTTCATCTCCCAGTACCTACCGCAACATACATCCTTCTGAATCTGCTTAGTGTATTCATCTCTTGGTCTCCCTCTATGATTTTTACCCTCCTCATAGCCTTCCAGTACTAAATTGGTGATCCCTTGATGCCTCAGAACATATCCTACCAACCGATCCCTTCTTCTAGTCACGTTGTGCCACAAACTTCTCTTCTCCCTAATCCTATTCAATACTTCCTCATTAGTTATGTGATCTACCCATCTAATCTTCAGCATTCTTCTGTAGCAGCACATTTCGAAAGCTTCTATTCTCTTCTTGTCCAAACTATTTATCGTCCATGTTTCACTTCCATACATTGCTACACTCCATACAAATACTTTCAGAAATGACTTCCTGACACTTAAATCTATACTTGATGTTAACAAATTACTCTTCTTCAGAAACACTTTCCTTGCCATTGCCAGTCTACATTTTAAATCCTCTCTACTTCGACCATCATCAGTTATTTTGCTCCCCAAATAGCAAAACTCCTTTACTACTTTAAGTGTCTCATTTCCTAATCTAATTACCTCAGCATCACCCGACTTAATGTGACTACATTCCATTTTCCTCGTTTTGCTTTTTGTTGGTGTTCATCTTATATCCTCCTTTCAAGACAATATGCATTCCGTTTGACTCCTCTTCCAAGTCCTTTGCTGTCTCTGACAGAATTACAATGTCATCGGCGAACCTCAAAGTTTTTATTTCTTCTCCATGGATTTTAATACCTACTCCAAATTTTTCTTTTGTTTCCTTCACTGCTTGCTCAATATACAGATTGAATAACATCGGGGATAGGCTACAGCCCTGTCTCACTCCCTTCCCAACCACTGCTTCCCTTTCATGCCCCTCGATTCTTATAACTGCCCTCTGGTTTCTGTACAAATTGTAAATAGCCTTTCGCTCCCTGTATTTTACCCCTGCCACCTTCAGAGTTTGAAAGAGAGTATTCCAGTCAACATTGTCAAAAGTTTTCTGTAAGTCTACAAATGCCAGAAACGTAGGTTTGCCCTTCCTTAATGTAGCTTCTAAGATGAGTCGTAGGCTCAGTATTGCCTCACATGTTCCAACATTTCTATGGAATCCAAACTGATCTTCCCTGAGGTCGACTTCTACTAGTTTTTCCATTCTTCTGTAAAGAATTCGCATTAGTATTTTGCAGCTGTGACTTATTAAACCGATAGTTTGGTTATTTTCACATCTGTCAACACCTGCTTTCTTTGGGATTGGAATTATAATATTCTTCTTGAAGTCTGAGGGTATTTCGCCTGTTTCATACATCTTGCTCACCAGATGGTAGAGTTTTGTCAGGACTGGCTCTCACAAGGCTGTCAGTAGTTCCAATGGAATGTTTTCTACTCCGGGGGCCTTGTTTCGACTCAGGTCTTTCAGTGCTCTGTCAAACTCTTCACGTAGTATCGTATCTCCCATTCCATATTCATCTACATCCTCTTCCATTTCCATAATATTGTCCTCAAGTACATCGCCCTTGTATAGACCTCCTATATATTCCTTCCACCTTTCTGCTTTCCCTTCTTTGCTTAGAACTGGGTTTCCATCTGAGCTCTTGATGTTCATGCAAAGGTCTCTTTAATTTTCCTGTAGGCAGTATCTATCTTACCCCTAGTGAGATAAGCCTCTACATCCTTACATTTGTCCTCTAGCCATCCCTGCTTAGCCATTCTGCACTTCCTGTCGATCTCATTTTTGAGACATTTGTATTCTTTTTTTGCCTGCTTCATTTACTGCTTTTTTATATTTTCTCCTTTTATCAATTAAATTCAATATATCTTCTGTTACCCAAGGATTTCTACTAGCCCTTCATTTAATTGGTAACAATTTCCAATGTCTTCATTTAGGTCAGATGGGAGTTATTGAATATCTTACCATCAGAGAACACAGCTCCATACTGAACCCTGAGCATGGGGGAAAACCCTACATGAAAATTATTTTTGTGTCTTGTATTGCGACTTTTTGAATCACAATTCAGCTGAAACTGATTTTTACTGTCAACAACAACAGCTATTAAGAAGTAAATGTATTGGGAAGTGTATGCTAAATTTCCAAGATCCTTAAAAAGGCTTCTGCAAGATGCACAATTTTCTACTTTACACAATACACTCATTTCTCCTGAACAAACAGTTAACTTTACATGCTTTGCCCCACAAGATAATTCCATAAGACAACAGGGAGTAAAAGTATACCAAATAACTCAACATTCTTGTCTCTAGGTCCACACAAGGGTGAGAGATTTTTCTGAGCGCATAAAACACTAAACAGGGCTTCTGTATTAGTTTTTCTATCTGTTGATTTCATTTCCACTTGTTATGTAACTTGAAACCAAAGAATTTTATACAGTATGTTACATTTAGTGTCTGAGCATTAATGTCTAATTCTGGTGCTGGCAGATCATTCTTGTCATTATAAATCACGTAACATGAGTTTTTGACAGATGAAGAGCTAAACTGTTAGCTGTGAACCACATATAGTTGTGTTCAAGTATGTTTTGAGCTGTGTCTCTAAGACTGAGTTGATACTGACTTACCCAGTATGTTGTAAAGGGACATACAGTTTGGATGGCTTTTGAAGTTGGGGGGTAGGACAGTGTAGAAATATTGAGTTGAATGACTGCATAAACTCAGCTGTAGGTAATACAAATGGGAGGCTTTGGTTAAGTGAAGAAGTGGTATTTACAACACTGGGAGCCTATGATCTGACCACTTACATTGACAACCATACACTGCAAACCCTTTGTAGTGCATGACAGAGTGTATGTCAAGTTATACTATGTATTATGGTTTCTTTCTGTTCCATTTGTGTATGGAGTGCTGGCATAATGACTGGTTAAATGCCTCTGTGTGCACCTTAACCACCCTAACTATGTATTCGTGGTCCCTCTGTAGGGAGGGTGTTGCCATATGGGTGATGTGTATCTTGCAGTGTCTGCCCAGTCAGATTTTTCAGAATATTACAGTAATGTTTTGTATACTGACTGCATTTTCCTAGCATCCACCAGTTAAATGAAGTCTGCCACGTGCTCTAACTATGACAAAGCAAATATGGCTATTCCAAGATGAAGATGTCTTGCTTTAACGTGCATTTGATGAGGTCATTCCCAACAGGGGTAGATGACTGCAGCAAGACCACTACCAACATTGTTTCCCTGGCTGCACATAGTAACGATATTTACATGCAGGCTTAGTAAGTGGCCTATCTTGAAGGACAAATAGCAACCCTAAAACTCACCAATAGGAAAACAGTTAATGGACACATCCAAGTTAGGTATCTTAGAATAATAAACACCATATCCACCACAATGTTTACAAAAAGTCTACAACGGGAACTAAGAGACAAATTTTACCGTAAATACATCTCTAACTTCTACAGGTTTTCAATGTAATATACTTAAATACTATTGTACACAGTCATATCATCAACAAATTTAAACTTCATAGAAATTCCACCACTCTTAATAAAAACAGATACAGTGTCATCTTTAGATGATTTACACATCAGACAAGTACACACATACACACATAGATTTATCAATACAAAATTTGCCACATATATGTCTTCCTTGAAACTTAAGACTATGTTGCCATCAATTATGGCGTGGAACTTTTTCCATCCTAGTAACAAACGTACATAATATAGAAAAACAAGAAAAAATGCAACATTTAACCTTGATTTGATTGTATACAAAACTTTTATGGTAATATAACCTAAGTTTCCACACAGACTGATATATGTCAATTTTTTTTATTGATAACCTATGCATGTGCATACTTATCGCAGGTGTAAATTATCTAAAGCTGACACTGTATCTGTTTTTAACAGGGGTCATGAAATTTCTATGAAGTCTAAATTTTTTGATGATATGACTTGTGTATAATGTTATTTAAGAATAGTCTATCAAGAACCTGTAGGGCCATTGATAACACTAATGCACGTGCCATGTGCAGCGCTAGAACAGCCTCACTGTCTGTTTGGGATAATGACTCTGGCGGCTGAAATTATTCTAAGTCCATTATCATTTAATTGCATCATCCAGTTTGCACTTTCCTGTTTAAGTAACTGCACTGACATTGTTACTCACTGCCGTGTGGGGTAGACACGCAGTCTGAGGCGCCTTGCCACTGTTCGCACAGCTTCCCCATCGGAGGTTCAAGTCCTCCCTCAGGTGTGTGTGTGTGTGTGTGTGTGTGTGTGTGTGTGTGTGTGTGTGTGTGTGTGTGTGTGTGTTTCCTTAGTGTTAGATAGTTTATGTTAGGTTAAGTAGTGTGCAAACCTAGGGATGGATGACCTCAGCAGTTTGGTCCCATAGGAACTTACTCATTCGCCAAGATGCCTTGCAGCCAAGTGCATCATGTGTTTCATAGATGTTGTAGTGCTTCGAGAATTTATGCGTAAATTCTAGAACCACTTGGCCTTCCTCTGTCTCGAACACACGATATTTTAAAAAGAAGTGTGAGAGAGATGAATCTGACTTACTGCACATTGCATGTTTGTGTGTGCAGGTCTAAAAACAGTCACGAGCAAAATGTGGCTGCAGCGGCCGAATGGTGGCCAACAAGTACCTGCTGCATGATCCATAGAGTTTCAGTGTATGTGTGGAGAAGAACAAGGAGTATTCTGTGCTTTTAGTGTCTGGGATGATTGTTAAGGATAAATGAAGAAATGAGGTTAGACTTTCAAGTAATACATGTGTTGGACTTGCTAGAAGCAAGACACGTTCATGAATTACAAGTGGTTCTTAAACCAATTTGCTTATCAATGTTAATTAATGCGTTTCTAAAGCTCGAAATAAGAGTGAAATATGAGAAGACGGAGATATTTACATGTGAAATGTGAGAATGTTATTCCGCATAGTCCAAAACATTGTTAATTAGTGAAAACATAAAATTTGTATATTTACTCAGCAAGTTCTATCATCAAAAAGCATTAGAGTGTGGTGACCAGTGAAACGGACTCAAAAAAATGGGAATTTTGAGAAGAAATCGAAGAAGAAGATATGATATGTTGCCATAGCAACCAGATATAACAAGACAAGAGAACTGTTTCATGTAATTGGATTAAGTCCAAAAATGAAATGGAAAAATTTGTGGATGCAACAAAAGGGAAGACATAAGGAAGTAATAACATTAAAAGAATTAAAAGAAGGCCTCAGCATATTAGACTAAGAACAGATACAACGAGAATAATTCAAGTAAGAAGATCCAGTGGGGGGAGTATACAACTCACACACACATCGCAGTGATGCTGATGCGGAAACAACATCCGACGCCACCGGCACCAGTTGCGGTTCACTTGTGCTGACCTGTTTCCACAGCTGCCTACCGACGCCAACATCGACACCAATGCCTGACGCCGCCGGTTTGCTGTTCACCGGTGCTGACTTGCCGGCACATCCGCATACCTATGTCACGAGAATTCTACGCTGGGTGAGCGCAAAATAGAACTTTAGTACCTTAGCAAGAAGGGATACAAACAGTAGAGTGACTTTTATTGGTGTAGTTATTATACTTAGAGTTAATTCGTAAAATGATTACTAGATCTAAAACTAATAGGAATATGGATAATGCACAGAGAATTGGGGAGACTTCAGAACCAGTCATGGCTGTGAAAGTGAGTAAGGAAGTGCCAGACTGGTCTGAATTAGTAAATTTAATCAAAGCCCAAAGTGCAGATTCAGCAGCTTTAAGAAAGGAACTAAATGCGGCCTTAAATGCTCAAAGTCTTAAGTTAGATTCAGTGAATACTCAATTAAATAATAAACTGGATGTTCAGAATGAAACTTTAGGATTGTTAAGTGGTAAGGTAGATTCACAAGGTAAAGACTTTAGTAATTTATGTGAAGGTATGGGAAATTTGAAGACTGAATTTGGTGCTTTAGCTACTAAAGTAGAAAATCTCAAGACAGATTTGAAAGGTGAACTAACTAGTTCTTTAAGCAGTCACATAAATCAACTGTTCATTTATTTTAATGAGACACAGAATGATCAACTTCAGGATTTGACAAAGAAGTTAGAATCATTTCAAAATGTATGTAATGTTACATTTGATGCTGTAAAGCAGAGATTGCATACTTTGAAAGAAAATGTTGAAAAGTAGGATAAGTTAATACCAATAGCCCAATTGCAGGTGTTACCACATGAGTAGATAAGTAGAAAGAAACTTTAAGGAGAAACTAGCAACCTTGGACATAATAAATATAGGTAGTTTGGAGGAACAGGTAGAAGAGGTGATAGTCCGAAAAGTTGCCACGGGAGTAGCCTTTGACAACATATCTCCCATTTTTTCTCCAGAACAAGAGAGGTATGTATGAACTATAGAAAGAATTCAAACTTATCCTAGATAAAGCAGATAATAGGGTGACTTCTTCTAACATGGTATTGTCTAGTGAGGGAATGATTGATCTACAATGGGGATCCAATTCAGGGTTACTTAGGCAATTCCCTAAGTTTAAGCCAGTTGGTAAAGTACATCCTACTCATTTTCTGAAAAGATTTAACCAAGCTTTGCTGAAGAATTGGGAAGGTTCGAAGCAGATTGAATTTGCTGTTGGGTACCTTTTAGGGGAAGCCTCAGAGTGGGGTACTGTAAATATCAAGAACTATTCTTCTTGGGGAGACTTCCAGAAGAAATTTAAGGAAAAATACTGGTTCACTAGTGTGCAGGAAAAACTGATATCAGATTTGTAGGACCCGAAGTATTACAGCAATATGTGGGGAACAAGCAGAAAGTATTTGAACTGGCATTTAACACGGGCAAAGTATTTAGATAAGCCAATGGAAGAAGAGGGGTTAGTGAGAATTTTAATAAGACGATTACCCATTTACGCGAGGAAGATATATTATGTAGTGGGTGGAAAACAATAGAAGAATTGTTGTCCTTTGTGGACACACTTGATGCCTTAAATAAAGACCACAATGAGAGTGTACACCAAAGTGAAAATCAGAATTACAAAATTAACAGTAATAATAATTTTAAAAGACATGAGGCCAGCGTAACTGGAGTACACCAGCGCAACAGAAATAATGGCAACGATAATCATCAGAATAAGAAGCATCCAACTTCGAATTTAAGTCCAGTAACTTCGCAGGAATTTGTGCCAAGTAATAATAGAGCACAAAGTGGTAACGTAGTACCTCCATTTGGTAACCAACCAGTGATTACTAATAATGAGGAGAACGCAGTGCGATATGGGTACAGGACTGGGGCCCAGGTCATAGAGATACACTAGGCGGACTGGTCCACACAAAATACCTAGAAAAGAATGGTTGTTACTGGAAGGACCAAGCGAGACTACCAATAATCCACAACCAGTAATTGCGGGAACTGTGGAGACTTCTGAAGTTAACATATTTATAGACTCAGGGAGTGAGGTGTCACTCATTTCTAGCACGTTCTTTAACACATTACAGACTGAACATTACTTGTCACTGTTACCAGTAACTGGAGTTTACATAGTCGGTATAGTTGGGACGAAAAGTAAGGTTGTGAAACACGAAACCCAAGTGAACTGCCACATTGGAAATATCCCATTTCGTCAAACACTTTTAATAGTAGAAAATATTAATATGGATGTGTTATTTGGCTTAGACTTGTTTTTAGAATTTAATGTCATATTGAATTTTGAGGAAAATCTGCTTTGTTTTGGTAAAGATGACAGTAGATGTTGGATATCATTTGTGACCAATAATTACGTTGCAAAACAAACAACTGAGTGTCTATGTTTACGATTAACTGCTACAGCACGATTGTCACCAGACATCAATAATGTAGAGCACGTATCACATCGAGCTGACATACAAAACAAAGTAAATGAGTCTCTAATATTAAGTGTGCGATTAGTGCTAGATGGGCGTACATTGAACAAGCATAATGAGAAAGCTGTAGGACCTTGATACAAGGTCGATGACCTAGTTCTAGTAGAACAACATCTTCAAAGCTCTGCCGTAAAGCAAGAAACATATATTTTTTTCCAAAAATATGAAGACCCTTACCGAGCACAAACAGTAGTCCATCCCAAGACATTAGTTTTAGTGGATCCAACAACTGGATCAGAAAAGGGAAAATACAATGTAAAAGACATAAAGCTGTATATCCCCCAGGGATGTTAACGTTCTTTGTTAACGGGCAGAATGGCAACTGTCAGATCCCAAGTTGATTTCGGTGTTTCTTCCAAAATAGTTTCCTGCACTGAATTCCCTTCAAATCTTAAATTATTCTGTAATCTATTCGTGAATCCTTAAACTATCCTATAATTTTAGTACTGAGACAAGTGTATATGACAACAAAATAAAAAACAATTTAAGAGAATCACAGATAAACAGTGATCTCTAAACGAAATGAACAGAATAGAATATTATATTTGTGGAAAAAGGTAATATCATGTAACTAACTGAACAACCATTATACTGTAGTGTATGGATTTTCTATTTTGTATAAAATATTTTATACCTTTTATGAAATGTGATGTAGACGGGAGGGTTTGTATTGATTTTTAAAGGGGATGGTAGTGTAAATAAGAGCATGATTTACACCAACAGATAAATCGTGGCTAACACAGAACACACATCACACCTTTCAAACAACCCTCACAAACAAGTGTGACTGGTTCTACCCCATTTGCCATTTCCATAGGGGTGCTAAGATTTTCTTCAGGGACCTCAAGGGTGAAGGTGAGAATGTCCATTCTGTAGGAGACGATTTAACACCATACCTCCTCCAGCTTCTCACTCAAGTACCGGCAGGGTAGGGATCCTGGGGAAGGGGTGTGGAAAGGGTTTTCTGTCTTTGGGGGCTATCTTCTTTCTCTTCTTCGATCTTAGCAACCATTTCTATTTTTCCCTTTCTTACTTCTCTTTTGAGGACCTAACTATTTTTCCCTCTTTCCATATTCATATACTACTATCTCAGAAGTCCTTCCTAGTCTCCATGGTTTCCAATAACCTACAACTTATTTTCATACAAGTAGGCTGAAGAATCAGAACACACATACACAGTTACACTTACACACAAAGAAATACATATACACGAACAATAAGTCACAGATTAGAAGGACATAAGAACTGCCTAGGGTTGTAGGGGAGAAGATATATGTATATCTAGAACAATAATGAAGATTCCATATCACATATGTACATAAGTATAGAAAACTATGATGATCTTACAATGAATATACATAAGCTGGAAACATGAGTAATGAAGGAGAATGCAAGCCAGATTGGAGTAGATTAGATTAGATTAGATTAATACTAGCTCCATGGATCATGAATACGATATTTCGTAATGATGTGGAACGAGTCAAATTTTCCAATACATCACATAATTAAGTTAATTTAACAACATAATTAAGTTAATATAACAACTTTTTTTCCTTAATTTATATCTAAAAATTCCTCTATGGAGTAGAAGGAGTTGTCATTCAGAAATTCTTTTAATTTCTTCTTAAGTACTTGTTGGTTATCTGTCAGACTTTTGATACTATTTGGTAAGTGACCAAAGACTTTAGTGGCAGTATAATTCACCCCTTTCTGTGCCAAAGTTAGATTTAATCTTGAATAGTGAAGATCATCCTTTCTCCTAGTATTGTAGTTATGCACACTGCTATTACTTTTGAATTGGGTTTGGTTGTTAATAACAAATTTCATAAGAGAGTATATATACTGAGAAGCTACTGTGAATATCCCTAGATCCTTAAATAGATGTCTGCAGGATGATCTTGGGTGGACTCCAGCTATTATTCTGATTACACGCTTTTGTGCAATAAATACTTTATTCCTCAGTGATGAATTACCGTAAATATGATGCCATACGAAAGCAATGAGTGAAAATAGGCGTAGTAAGCTAATTTACTAAGATGTTTATCACCAAAATTTGCAATGACCCTTATTGCATAAGTAGCTGAACTCAAACGTTTCAGCAGATCATCAATGTGTTTCTTCCAATTTAATCGCTCATCAATGGACACGCCTAAAAATTTGGAATATTCTACCTTAGCTATATGCTTCTGATTAAGGTCTATATTTATTAATGGCGTCATACCATTCACTGTACGGAACTGTATGTACTGTGTCTTATCAAAATTCAGTGAGAGTCTGTTTACAAGGAACCACTTAGTAATTTTCTGAAAGACATTATTGACAATTTCATCAGTTAATTCTTGTTTGTCAGGTGTGATTACTATACTTGTATCATCAGCAAAGAGAACTAACTTTGCCTCTTCATGAATACAGAATGGCAAGTCATTAATATATATTAAGAACAACAAAAGACACAAGACCAACCCTTGTGGAACCCCATTCTTGATAGTTCCCCAGTTTGAGGAATGTGCTGATATTTGCATATTATGAGAACTGCTAATTTCAACTTTCTGCACTCTTCCAGTTAGGTACAAATTAAACCATTTGTGCACTGTCCCACTCATGCCACAATACTTGAGCTTGTCTAGCAGAATTTCATGATTTACACAATCAAAAGCCTTCGACAGATCACAAAAAATCCCAATGGGTGGTGTTCAGTTATTCAGATCATTCAAAATGTGATTGGTGAAAGCATATATGGCATTTTCTGTTGAAAAACCTTTCTGGAAACCAAACTGACATTTTGTTAGTACTTCATTTTTACAGATATGTGAAGCTACTTTTGAATACATTACTTTCTCAAAAATTTTGGATAAAGCTGTTAGAAGGGAGATTGGATGGTAATTGTTGACATCAGATCTATCCCCTTTTTTATGCAAAGGTATAACAAAAGCACATTTCAGTCTATCAGGGAAAATGCCCTGTTCCAGAGAACTATTACACAGGTAGCTGAGAATCTTACTTATCTGTTGAGAACAAGCTTTTAGTATTTTGCTGGAAATGCCATCAATTGCATGTGAGTTTTTGCTTTTAAGCAAGTTCATTATTTTCCTAATTTCAGAGGGAGAAGTAGGTGAGATTTCAATCGTATCAAATTGTATAGGTATGGCCTCTTCCATTAACTGCCTGGCATCTTCTAATGAACACCTGGATGCTACTATATCCACAACATTTAGAAAATGATTATTAAAAATATTCTGAACTTCTGACTTTTTGTTTGTAAAGTTTTCATTCAATTTGATGGTAATACTGTCTTCCTGTGCTCTTGGTTGACCTGTTTCGCTTTTAATAATATTCCAAATTGTTTTAATTTTATTATCAGAGTTGGTGATTTCAGACATGATATACATACTTCTGAATTTTTTAATAACTTTTCTTAATATAGCACAGAAGTTTTTATAATGTTTGATAGTTTCTGGGTCACTACTCTTTCTTGCTGTCAGATACATTTCCCTTTTCTGGTTACAAGATATTTTTATATCCTTAGTAAGCCATGGTTTGTTACATGGTTTCTTACGAGTATATTTAACTATTTTCTTGGGGAAGCAGTTTTCAAATGCATTTACAAAAGTGTCACAAAATAAATTATATTTTAAATTGGCATCAGGTTCATGGTACACCTCATCCCAGTCTAACTGCTGTAGGCTTTCCCTGAAATTTGCAATTGTTAAATCGTTGACTGAACGTACTACTTTGGAGGACTGTTTAGTATTGCTGAATGGAGCTATGTCATATATTGTAACTAGCTGTGCACCATGATCACAAAGACCATTCTCAACAGGCTGAGCATTTATGTGGTTAAACTTATCTTGGTCTATAAAGAAGTTATCTATCAGTCAGCTGCTATCCTTTACCACCCGAGTAGGAAAATCAATAACGGGTGTCAAATTGAAAGAACCGAGTAATACTTCAAGGTCATTTTTCCTATTACCCTCTTTCAGAGAATCTACATTGAAGTCCCCACCACTAATAATTTGCTTCCCCCTGTCTGACAGATAGCATAACAAGGAGTCCAAATTTTTCAGAAATAGATGAAAATTTCCCGATGGGGACCTATACACAGTTACAATTATAAATGTGCCTTTATTTTATTTACGCTCACAGGCACATGCTTCTATATGTTTCTCTACACAAAACTTTTTTGTTTCTATACTTTTTGCACAATGATAACTTTTGACATATATGGCAACTCCTCCTTCCTCCATATTTTCTCTAATTACACGTGCAGAGAGCTTATATCCACTTACATTTACCTTATCCATATCAGTAACAATGTGATGCTCAGACAGGCATAGTATACCTATTTCATCCTCAGCTTCTAAATCCTCTAAACAAACCAGAAGCTCATCTATTTTATTCTTTAAACTCCCAATATTTTGATGAAATATACTTACATTATTTTTAATTATACTTTTATGAGAACCTTTCCTTAACATTTGCAGTACTCTCCTGTCTGAGTTTCTCATTGTGCTTAGGCCTAGTTCCTATACCAGTGGTCACATGGTGTTCAGAGAGGCAGATTATGTCAACTGGATTGGGTGACTTCCTTTAATTCATCTATGCAATTACCTAGGACTGAGATACAACTTGGTGGAGATAAAATTTCTGGTGATTGGTGAAAATTTATAATTGACAGGTGTGATTGGTGATCCAATGTGCTAGAATTGTGCTGTTTAATTTCTTTCCCAAACTGAAGATTTGTTTCAATCCTGACCTCTCGTAGAACTTGACATCTTTCTGTCTAACCTATCCTAAAAAAGGTGCTGCTCCAACACCTGTAACCACTGGTATTTTACCATTCATGGCAGTGCCTCCCCCCCCCCCCCCCCCCTTAAATTTCCTGCTATTACCCCAGCCAGTTTACCCTTCCCTTTCCTGTTGAGATGCTTATTTCAGAAAAGTCAGTGTAGCGAATACTCAGATAAATTGATAAATAGTAGGATAGTGGGGCCTGAACAAAATAGGTAGACATAGTATCTACCATGAATTGAATAATATTTGTAGACATAGTATCTACGAAGATTATAGAAGCTGAAAAGTAGAGGAGGACTCTAGGTATTAAATGAGGTACTAAGAAGTGAGAGTGAAGTGTAAAATAGATTTTTATTTTACCAGGAAATACTTAATTATAGTGTACATAAAGATGTATACTAGGGCAATGAAACATTAGGCCTACTCATAAAGGATAAGGGGGATGTACCCGGCATTTGCTAAGGATATAGGCAGGCATACCTACATAGAGATATGACGACCTGTGGCCTGATGAATAGGAATGTTTTATAAAGGGGCATTTCTACCAGAATGGAAAGAGAAAATGCACTCATAGGATCAACCCACATGTAAGGTAAAGGTGCTGACCCTAGGGGAAAAGGATAGTATCATGACAGAAGTCACACATTTAATAGAAATTATTCTGTTAAGTTTGACTTCTATATATCACTAGCATTATTATGTTTTATGTGAATTCACAAGTGTCGAAAAGAACACTTTCAGTTGCCCAGAGTTCCTCCAGACTACAAACTACTATAAATAATGATACTAGTACGCACTAAGGAAAAAATAGTACAAGGAATTAGAATTAAGAATAAAGTACTCAAGTATCATGAACACCAGGAGCTTACAATTGGAAACTAAAGGTTTAATTCTCACGATTCCTAGATATATGAAAACGAACTCCAACATTGATAGAAATGTTCACGTTTTTATAATTAAAGTAAAATGAAAAAAATAATAAGAAAAAGGGTATTCACAGTTATGAAAAGAACAATGTATATTGTTGAAATATGAATTGTTATTATATGTGATATAAATGTACATAATGACTGTATAGAAAATATCGCGTGTTCAATCTGAGGGGGGGAATATGTAGTGCTTCGAGAATTTCTGCATAAACTATAGAACCTCTTGGCTTTTCTCCTTCTCAAACACACAATATTTTAAATAGAAGTGTGAGAGAGAGGAGTCTGACCTACTGCACATTGCATGTTTTTGTGTGCAGGTGTAAAAACGGTCATGAGCAAAATGTGGACGCGGCAGCCGAATGGCGGCCGACAAGTACCTGCTGTATGATCCATAGAGTTTCATTGTATGTGTAGAGAAGAACAGGGAGTGTTTATGCATTATTCTGTGCTTTAAGTGACTGTGATGATAGTTAAGGACAAATGAAGAAATGAGGTTAGACTTGCAAATAATGCATGTGTTGGACTTGCTAGAAGCAAGACATGTTCATAAATTATATGGTTGTTAAACCAATGCTATTGTAAATGTATTTAATCGAGTCTAATGTGAGATGAATCGGTTGACTTGCAAACTTTCAAATATTTATGGGAGAAATGGTGAATTTGTTCTTTGTGGAAGTTGACATATACCAAGACTAAACTAAAAGCATGCTGCGAATATCCACTTATTTCATGAGTAGAGAGAGAGAGTGAGAGAGAGAGAGTCTGAGAAATTCCCTTAACCAGCTTTATTCTTTGGAGAAAAAGTTTTTGGAGATTGATGTGGCCGACTATCCAGAGAAGAAGATCAGCTGTGCGTACCAAGTAAGTCAACTGATGTGAGAGAGGTGTGAAGTTGGCAAACCAGCTCCACATCACTTCTTGTCGTCAAAAGCATTAGAACGTCCAACCATCTGTAAGACCGTTTTAGGTGTGGAGATGGACTGGAATATTAATGTTGTTACTGCTAAGATTATTGATGATCTACAAGTTCCTCCAGTGTTATGTGGTGGCCATGGTGATTTTGCACTGACTGGTGTGAATGTTGATATGAAGTTTCCATGAAGACTGATATATTAGACAATTTTGTATTGATAGTCCTGCATGTGTGTGTGTGTACTCATTGTTTGACACTGTATCTGTTTTTATTAGGGTTCATGGAATTTCTGTTAAGTTTAAACTTGTTGGTGATATGACCCTGTTTAATAATATGAGGGTCATTCAATAATTAAAGAGACAAGTTGGTCTGGGGTAAAAACTGTTAGTAGGGAAAGTTTGGTACTTTTACAGCTTTAAGTTGGCATCACTGGGATGAGCCCTGATCAGCTTATGTATAAACATTGTTTTGTTTATAATCTCAAAAATACATTTCAATATGGCGAGTCTGTATGACACGTCCACATTAGTTGAACAATGTTCTGTTATTCATTTTTACTTGCTGAAGGCAAGAACCCAGTGAATATATACTCTAGAATGTCTAAAGTTTATGGTGAAGGTTGTATGAATTGTGCAAATTTTTACAAGTGGGTAGATGGGCAGAGCAGTTCAAAAATGGTCGCAACAAAGTGACTGATGAACACTGTTCTGGCCAACCAGTTGCAGTTTCATCTCCCTCAATCGAAAGTCAAATTGATGACATTATTCATGCCGACCACTGTGTGACTGTGGAAATGGTAGCTGATAAGGTTCAAATTAGTACTGGTGCAGTTCATAACATTATCTGTAAGGCATGGCATTGTTGCTGCACGTCGGCTACTGCTGGGGCTGACTGTATCTGTTTACATTTGGCATATGGCCTTGTGATGGTGGTTTGTAATTCGATCGTGTATTGAGATTACTCCAGTTGTTCTGAAAATTTCTTTTAAATTGTTTGTTTTTTCCATTCCCGTCAGCATACTTTTTACCTCTGGGTCTGTAACTTTGCTGTTGTGTACCATACCTGCTGTAGGTTTAGATCACATTTCACTGACTGATTTACATAACTATGTTGTTGTTGTGCCTGATTTTCTGTTGCTCTATTCGGTACAGGTCTTTCCCCATAAATTAAGTCAATAGAATCAAACACTGACAGGAAATATTCAGTGTCATGCTCTGGTGCTGTGACTAATTTTTCTCTGATAGTAAACAACTTTTCAAAATTTTTAACACATCTACCTGTGATATTGGGTTCATCCAGTAGCATGTCTCCTTCAGGTATTTTTCAAAGTATCCGCATAGGCTACCGTATTTTCCATTGAGTGGTGTGAGGTGGAAAACCTTGCATTTGAGTCTTTCTTGTACTGCTTCAAACCAGTATTTGTCAAGGAAAGCTCGTTCAAATTGGATATAAGTGCTGTAACGTTCAGCCACTTCAGTTGCCTGTAAAAGAACTTCACCTTGCATATATCCCATGACAAATCTGATTTTCTGTGCTTCTGTCCAGTTGCGTGGGAATACATGATGAAAAGCACTAATAAATACTACTGGGTTCATTCTTTTACTTTCAGCAGTGAATGCAGGAAACTGTCAATGTCTCAGCAAACCTTCATCTGCAAAAATAGTTGATAGACATGTAGCATTTTCAGTTGTATTTATGTAGTTATTGCAGTTACCTGTAATTCCAGTTGTTAATTGTTCAGGTGTTGGAATTGTGGGTAAGTTTACATTTTGCACTCTACAAATGTCACTGGTACCTGATACAGGACTCAATTTGTGGATAAATACAGACAGGTTGTGGTTTGTTCACTGTAGCCTGTGTATTATTTACATGCTTATTTTGAGATCTGGTAATATTTTCTTCTAAGAGATTGCCGATCCTATCTTCTGTGGCTTGTAGATTAATGTTTACCTTGGTCACTATTTCATTTTCTTTTTTCTGAATAGCCTTTTCTACTACATCAATGTATAACATACAATCAGTTACTAACTTCTCTGCAGTGGTATTACTCTTACGTAAAGTACATGCTTCAGCTTGACTAATGATGTCACTTAGATTTTCATTGATCTTCTCTCTCTCCTTCTTACCACATGCTGAGTCAACTTCTAATGTTGCTACCTTTAACATACACTCTTCTACAGTTAGAGGTACACCTTCATAGTGTTTGTTTAGTTTGTTAACAACAGTAGTTAGCTTTTTTACTGTCGAACACAGCTGGTTTCGTGTGGCTTCAATATTTGTGTTTGCGTCTGTGATTTTCTTTATCTGTTGCTCTACTAGATCATGATGGTCATTAAAAGAATATACCTTCTGTTTTAACTCCATAATGTTACTGTTAACTTCAGAAAGTACTTCATGCTTTACTTGTTTTTTCACATCGTTCAATTTTTTGTCAATTTCAGTGCGAAAATTTTTGGCTAAGTCATTGAATTTCTGTGAGACTGTGTCTTGCAAATCCTTGAATACTTATTATTGTTCTTGTTTCATTGTATTTAGATCTTGTGTAACAATGTTCTGTTGCTGTTCTGCCATGTTCATATCATGTGTCAAATTAACAATTTTGGTGTTTATATCTTGTTCCATGTCACTGAAATTTGAGTTGCTACTATCTAATTTTGTGTTTATGTTAGATAATAACTGCCATAGCACTGCATCAGTTGTATTACAGTGGTTGCTGTCAGCTGAACTTTCCAAATTAATGTTTGTGTTGTGAACAAGTGATGTTTGTAACATGTTGTCAAGATTCATATTTGTATCGCTCTCCAATGTTTCATTCATGAGCGGTATATCACTCTGGGAGATACGTGACATTATCTTGTCAATTGTAAACATTGTGTTGTCAAGGTTATTCTACTGTGGAGTGTCACTATCATTCGTCACACCTGCAACAGTCATCTCTGAGCTACTTAAACTTCCTAAGGTAGGCATGTATGGCACCTGAACTTCAATTGTTTGATCATGCAATTCGACACCATCATTGCTGATTGTGTTTTTGCTATTGCTATCAACAGTGGACATATATTTTTCTGCCATGTTGTATGAATATGCAAAAATAAAAATTTCACAAAAAATGTTAAAATTTCATATGCTAATTATTATACTTGACAAATACAATTTACACCAAGTCAAAGCATGTTTTACATCTGTTATGATACGCAAACTATCATTTCACAATTCTTTCTGTTTTATTGACAACGCATATCACACTGAAAAATTCCTGTAAATTTTCCACAGTAAAATTCAAGGAAAAGAATAATGAGGAAAAGGTTTCTATCTACATCAAAAGAGGTGCTACCAAGCACAACAATGCAAGAAACTTCCGCAGCTGTCCTACCTTTGCTGCGCTGAACAAAACAGCTTACTATGGAAAATTTTACATAACCTGTGTCCAATTCTTATTTCTTTTCAAAATTTTCTCCTCAATTTTTGTCTTTTTGCTTTACTTGCTCCCCGTTATGATTCATGCTAACAGAAAATACAGACAATTAGCTTTTATGACTAATAACAATGTCATAGAAATTTCTTACTATAACAATAGTTAACAATGTCTACTTACAACTGGTGCCCTGAAGTCATGGCAGTTGGGTTGGCAGTTTTATTGTACTAATAAATAAAAATATAAATGGAAAAAATTTAAAGTATAGTACAATTGCATTATTAGTAAATTTTCTGCTTGTACAAAATTGTGCTATGTGGACTTCCTTTCTTACATTTCAATTGTAGATGCAGGCAACCAACTCCAAGGACACCAGTGTGTCTCAAAAAATGAAGAAAATCCTCCCAACTTGGCTCCACTTCACTTCAATAAAAATATTCACTTCAATAAAAATACCTAGTACTGTTGTTTTAAGTCTTCTCTTATTCAGAATCACATGTAATACATAACACTCGTAGCACATTATACTCCGAGCAATACATCCTCCTACATACAAGAGAGTGAAACAAAATCATGTACAAAGAAAAGCGAATGATGTTTTTTGCCCATTTGTCTGTGCCTTACTGCACATTCATAATTAATGTCTTTGAAAATGCTTACGGTCAATTGCTGTATCTTTTTTTTAAAAATAAATTTTAGCTTTACCATATTCGGGGGGTCTTTCGTCATGTATCTACACACCTCCTGACATTAAAACATCAAATGAACAAATAAGCTCAATAATAAGTGACTATTACTTGAAACAATAACAAAAGTAAGCAGTTCACAAATACAAAAAATAAGTTTTAACTACAGAAAACAAACTTACATGAGATTTCAATATTGCACTTCATGACAGTAGAAAAATAAAAGTACTCATTAACTTTTGCACTAGAACTTGCCCAAGACATGTGATCAGCTGGAGTGGTTGTATGCATCCTATTACATAACTTGTGCATGAAACAGCAGTTTATAGTCACACTCACAATCAGTATCAGTATAGCAAGCAGGGTCAAAGTCACTGCAAGAACAATTATGCTAAGTAAAATATGATAGTGAGGTGGCATCAGCTGCCAACACTGACAGTGACCACCAGCATTGCCACAAAAAACAATGAACAAAGTGCCTCTTTGTAAATGATTATCTTTGTTGTCTGGTTTGGTACCACTCTTGTAAAGTGTACTCTGATTACAATCCATGTAAAAGAGTTACTAAAGTGTTAAAGTTTATAATTCAGGGCTTCAGTACTTGAATATCATTCACACTCTTCACAACCCGAATTCCTTCATTGGTGACCCACAACAAAAGCTTCTTTTGTCCAAACCCAGTGAACACACCATGTGGTTTATCACAGAGATAGTCTATATTGAAATGCATAAGAAGCTATTAGGGCCTTTGCCTAGTTCGGATGCTGTAATCGAGGATTGCATAGTGCACTAAACTATATGGTTTCACTTAGGTTAAAAAATGACTGAGTTCCACATCTATGGGGTTGAAGCCACACGGCAGTATTCAATGTAGCCCTACACGGCAGTATTCACCGTATCCTTTGACTGACCTGACAGACATTTCTTTGATGGAAGAATATCACAGGGTTAAGTTCACTTGTGCTACAGAACCTGCACTCAGTACCAATAAACACTGACAGCAAATTATTGCAACAACAGCAAAAACTGATGTAGAGTAATAAAATTTTGGGAATACATTTGTCTAGGTAACATATTTAAGTGATTAACATTGCAAGATCACAGGTTATTGTAAGTGCAAGATAAGCCATTGAAAATATGAAATGCTGGTACATTAATAACTGGTGTAACTGCCAGTCTGTTGAATGCAAGCATGCAAATGTCCATGCATCATGTTGTACAGGTGCCAGACGTCAGTTTGTGAAATTGACTTCCACGCCTGTTGAACTTGGTTGTTCAGTGCAGGGATGGTTAATGTTGTTTGGTGAATGATGCTGGTGTTGTCATCTGATGATGTCCCATATGTGCTTGATTGGAGAGAGATGTGGTGATCGAGCAGGCTGAGGCAACAGGTCGACAATCTGTACAGCGTGTTGAGTTACAACAGCAGTTTATGGGCAAAAGTTATCCTGCTGAAAAACATCCCCTGAAATATTATTCATGAATGGCAGCATGACAGTATGAATCAGCTGACTGATGTACAATTTTGCAGTCAGGTTTCATGGGATAATCAAGAGAGTGCTCCTGCTGTTGTACTTAATCACATGCCACACCATAACTCTAGCATACAGACGGGTTGGTTGCAGACCTCAACTGGTATCCTTCTATCCAACACACAGCCATCACTGGCACTGAAGCAGAACCAGTTTTCATCATAAAACACAATAAACCTCCATCCTGCCCTTCAATGAGCCCACACTTGGCACCACTGAATTTGCAAGTAGTGTTGGTTTGAAGCCAGTGGAATGCACACTACAGGGCATCTGGCTCAGAGCTCTTCTCAAAGTAACCAAGTTGTAACAGTTCAGTGTGTCATTGTGGTGCCAACTGCTGCTACAGGTGCATTACAATGCGCCAGAGCCATACACTAAACATGATGGTCTTCCTTCTTGGTAATGCCACGTGACCATCCAGAACCCAGTCTCCTTGTGATTGTACATTCTCGCTGCTGCCAACAATCAACTACCATTGCTACATTCTGGCTGAGCCTTTCACCAGTCACAGAAGGAACATCCACCTTCTCATAGCCCAGTTACATGATCTTGTGCAAACTAAGTTAGTCAGAACATCTACTTTCTCATAGCCCAATTACATGACCTTGTTCAAACTAAGTTAGATGTTGATAACAGTATCTTTTTCACCTTCAAGGCATTCCTTACTAACATCAACACATCACGTACAATCTGAATGTTAACTAAAGCTCATGACTGTTACAACGTGTATTTAAAGCAAACCTTAATTGTGTCCTCCTAGTGGCACTACTAGCACCATTCTTATGCGACTGGTCCAAAATTTGAATAGACACCATCTTTCAGATGTAGAAACATGCCTACCATCTTTCATTTATGTCCACAACTCCTTCTTGGTGTTACCATCTTTTTTTTTTTTTTCATCAGTGTACTGGTGTGACAGCAATGCCTTTCTCCTCCCATTTTGATATGTGCTACTGTGCCAGACATGCAGACGACAAATTCATTTTTAATTGTTGGTGGAGTTTGGCCCGTTGACCCACACCGGAAGATTTCCAGGGCTGCTACTGCAATGTGACCAATCGATAGAGTTACACTCACCAATACTGCTGGGTCAACAATGTTGGTGCCTTACCAAACAATTACACTGTATGATGCATTCCTCCAAAGCTTCCACACTTCTCAGATTAATCAAATACTCAGTTTGTGATTGTCAAATCAGTGATTTGTTCATGAGACCCAGAAAATATTAGATACAGGCTCCCAGGTAGATGCTATTTTCCTTGACTTCCAGAAGGCGTTCGATAAAGTTCCGCACAGTCGCCTGATAAACAAAGTAAGAGCCTACGGAATATCAGACCAGCTGTGTGGCTGGATTGAAGAGTTTTTAGCAAACAGAACACAGAATGTTGTTATCAATGGAGAGATGTCTACATACGTTAAAGTAACCTCTGGCGTGCCACAGGGGAGTGTTATGGAACCATTGCTTTGCACAATATATATAAATGACCTAGTAGATAGTGTCGGAAGTTCCATGCGGCTTTTCGCAGATGATGCTGTAGTATACAGAGAAGTTGCAGCATTAGAAAATTGTAGCGAAATGCAGGAAGATCTGCAGTGGATAGGCACTTGGTGCAGGGAGTGGCAACTGACCCTTAACACAGACAAATGTAATGTATTGTGAATACATAGAAAGAAGGATCCTTTATTGTATGATTATATGATAGCGGAACAAACACTGGTAGCAGTTACTTCTGTAAAATATCTGGGAGTATGCATGCGGAATGATTTGAAGTAGAATGATCATATAAAATTAATTGTTGGTAAGGCGGGTACCAGGTTGAGATTCATTGGGAGAGTCCTTAGAAAATGTAGTCCATCAACAAAGGAGGTGGGTTACAAAACACTCGTTCGACCTATACTTGAGTATTGCTCATCAGTGTGGAATCCGTACCAGATCGGGTTGACAGAGGAGATAGAGAAGATCCAAAGAAGAGTGGCGCATTTTGTCACAGGGTTATTTGGTAACCGTGATAGTGTTATGGAGATGTTTAGCAAACTCAAGTGGCAGACTCTGCAAGAGAGGCGCTCCGCATCGCGGTGTAGCTTGCTCACCAGGTTTCGAGAGGGTGCGTTTCTGGATGAGGTATCGAATATATTGCTTCCCCCTACTTATACCTCCCGAGGAGATCACGAATGTAAAATTAGAGAGATTCGAGCGCGAACCATACGCGATTGGAACAGAAAAGGGAGGTAATGACAGTGGCATGTAAAGTGCCCTCCGCCACACACCGTTGGGTGGCTTGCGGAGTATAAATGTAGTTGTAGATGTAGATGTAGATCAATGCTAACAACATTTTCAACGATGCTGCAAAGAACATTGATTTACTGTGCCACATAGGTGAGCATACAGATAACGTCAGTAATGTAATTCTCTCATCATCACCTTTCAACAAGTTTGAAGCAGCAAAGGATGCATTGCTGCAAAGACTTGGTAAATCACCCAAACAGCAAATCCAACAGGCTATCTACTGTGAATAACTTACACTCAGCAACTTTTTTGTGCGTTGATGTGGCTGACAACTGCTGAATATACCCAATCATTTCCAACACTTGCTGACACATGATACATGGAGCAGCAGCACCAATTTTGTGCTTCCCTGCAGCAGGTGCCACCTGAACAGTATTGAGCACACCGGATAATCACTCTTTGGTGGCTGAAATACACTGTACCCAGCTGACCATGGGGTGCAGGGCACAATCCACCTCTCGGAGTACAGACAGTGGCCAACAGATTGCTCACAGCTGTCAGTTCCATGCACACTTTGGCACCACTTCATGCAAGTGCATCCTTGTTTGAGGACACCCAAATGCTGCCCATAACTTTTGCTAGGCATCAGAGGTTGCAATGCTAATAAAGCCTACTGTAGAACCACCAGCGTGAACTAAACGAGCTTGGTCCCTCTGTTTGCCATCAGCAGTGGCTGATGTATTTACAAGACCGGCATCCAACCAGCATTTCCTGGTAGAGTCTAGCTCCAAACTCAACATTATTATAGTCCGCTCTTCTATTCCACTGAGCACAGATATTTCACGTCACCTCCAGGTGCTGAACAGATCAATCATCACAACATATGGTACTACAGTAGGAACACTGATTTTGGCAATGGACTGAACTTCAGGTTGGCATTCATGCAGGTGGAAATGAATGAATGCTGTTGGCAGTGGATTTTCTTTGCCACTTTCATTTATCTCTGTATTTGCAAAACGCAGTGCTCTCTTGTCAACTGCCTGCTTTTTGCATCCTGAACCCAACACACTCCAAACACCCATGCAGGAGATTCACTTGTTACCTTTATCACTCAGACAGCAAGTAGAGACAACAAATAAATTGTACTGTGCCACCAGAGAAGAATGTCTCACTTTACAAGAAGAGAAATCATCATTACAGTCATCACTACATCAGCAACACTATCAGCTAGCAGACACCAAACATCATCTCCTATCATTTTTACCTCCAACTGCTGACAATGAGAAGAGCCTAACTTAACAGGACTTCAACCTCATGAACATTCCATGTTACACAGAGGACCTATACATCAGGGTACAGAACTTCATTTGCAACCCTGGAGACAACAATGAGTATGCTCATTACGAGTATACTCACCTTAACGTGTTACAGGTCCAGTCTTTACTGAATTTAGATTCAACACACACTTCTAATAATGCATAGACATGCTGCTTCCAGAAAGACACAGTGAACACCAACCAACACTGCATAAAGCTGTTAGAATCATTGCAGACTGCTCTGCCTTCCCACTGCATTTTCTCCTTTCTGTGCCTACAAATCTCATACAGGTCAGTGACAGTGAAAGCGATGTCTGTTACTTCCCATGTGAGTATTTTTGTGTCCCAGCCCTTAAACCACCATGGCATTAAGGGTATCATGGTCCACCAAATAAAAACCACTGAGGGACCTCCTGTCTCCTAGAAGACATGGCACATTATCTCAGATAAGTTACTCATCACTTAACCAGGTGTAGTTGAACTGCTGACTAAGGGCATTATCAGCCCCTTGAGCAGCTCTTGGGCTTCACCAATCTATTTGGCCCACAGAAAGGACAGCACATTTTATATGCACAGGGACTAAAGGCCTCTCAATGTCAGAAACATCGCTTTTCAATATCCGGTACCCAACAGCCAAGATTTTTTCCATTCACTATTGGGTGCTTCAGTTTTCAGTGTCATGGTCTGCAAGATGGCATACTTGCAAATGCCAACGGCAAAAGAGGGCATTCCTAAAACAGCTATTGTTACCCCTTCATAGTTATTTGAATTTTTATACATGCCATTCGGACTGCAAAATGCAGCACAAATGTGTCAGAGATTCACTGGTTTCATACTGCGCAAACTCCCATTTGATTTCCTCACCTGGATGATGTACTCATTTTTCCTTCTTCACCATACAGACAAAAAGATCGGCTTCAACACGTTTGTAACACCCTGGAATGGTTAAGCATAACAGTGAAAACCAAAAAATGCCTTTAGAACAAAGGGAGCAACATTTCTAGGTCACTCAAATCTTCAGAAGGGACCAGACCAACAACTGAAGGACTGAATTAGTTCAGATAACATCTAGGACTTCAACTTACAAGGAACTTTGTAGATTGGAGTATTATCAATTCTATTAGAGTCACATTCCCCGGGAAGCAGCTATCTGAGCTCATCTCAGTGATGTCATTTCCAGTATGAACACTAATGGAAACTGAACTGTTCCAGGGTCAAAGGATATGGTGCGAGTTTTTGAATCTATAAAATGGTCATTACTGAAAGCTGTGAGGTTCGCCCACTCCTTGCCCACGTTCCACCTATCTCTGCTGACACTAATGACACCATTATCAGCACAGTTTTACAACAAACAGTGAATAGTATACAGCAACCACTATATATTTTCTCCTACAAGTTAAAAGTATTCCACTGGTTGTGGTTGACATACACCCATGGGTTACTTGCACTTTATGAGATGGTGAAATACTTCAGGGGAGACATAGCATGCTGACCTCTCACTCTTTTCATGGATCAGCATCCACTGGTCCATGCAACCCTAGTTTCTCTCTGCTGCTTACAACATCTCAGTTTTATTGGTCGGTTTTCAACAGATATATCCAACATGTAGAAGGGAAGAAAACATAGTGGCAGACTACATAATTCATATAATTATCCTCACTGCGATCATTGATTTCGGTGATTTTGATGCAGCACAAGAACAAGATGGACAGTTATGAGGATTCTTAAAGGACCCCAACACGAGCTTGCACTCCCAACACATTAAAAGATATCTGGCTCTATTGTACAGTTATCACATGACACATCACAGGGCAGACAATGACTCTTGGTCCCGATGTTCAGGAAAATTATCTTTGTCAGCTTGCACAATATGTCCCACCCAGCAATTTGCCCTACCTCAAGACTGATTATGAACACTTTGTCTGGTTTGGTTGCTAAGGCAAACTGCAGAAAACTATTGTGTGTCTGCATTCTGAGCCAGCACAGCAAAATCAGAAGCCATGCATTCTCATTACATGGCACCTTTAAACTGTGAAAGGGCATTTCCAGTATGTTAACCTGGATTTAGTAGGACCTTTACCAGAATCCAGTGTCTGCAAACACAGGCTATCAACTATCAGCTGTACAACTCTTTGGGTAGCGGCCACTCCACTATGGGATATAATGGCAGAAACTACGGCACAGGTGTTCACAGACTTGCGGATATCTTGCTTTGGATGCCTCTTGTGAATTATGGCTGACCAAGGAGTTTGAATTGATCCTCTCTGCAGAGCTGGGCAAACTGTGTGGCAAGCAACGCTTTCATACAACTGCTTATCACCCACAAAGCAATTGGTTACTGGAAAGATGGCACCACACCCTCAGGGCCACTTTGATGTGCAACACACACTGGATTGATGTTTTGCAATGGGTATTACTGGGTGTTTGCACTGCATACAAGGATGATCTCAAGTCCTTCCTCACAGAGGACTTCCTCTTCCTCCACTGCCTGTGCCCACGTGAGACTTACCATCACTGGAGCATAAAGTTAAATGGCTTATTGCTACCATCTGCATACCACTCCACCATGCACCCAGCATAAGACCAGTTTTTGTGCACAGAGTGTTATGGAACAGCACTCATGTCATGCTACATCATGACAGTTTATGCAGCATTATAGCATCAGTATTCCTGGCCCTAAAAAGCCCTCCAACGTGAAGAACAGACATTTTAATCCTAGCGAAAGAGAAGCCAAGAAGCCACTGACAGTATTGGTCCAACATCCAAACCGGCTTTGGTGCTGGATGACAACTACATTGATTCCAGTTTGGAAGGTAGGAGACGAGATACCGGCGGAAGTAAAGCTGTGAGGACCGGGCGTGAGTCGTGCTTCAGTAGCTCAGATGGTAGAGCACTTGCCCGCGAAAGGCAAAGGTCCCGAGTTCGAGTCTCGGTCGGGCACACAGTTTTAATCTGCCAGAAAGTTTCACCTACATTGATTATCTGTCTTTCCACTATAAGGAACCCGGTTCTGTTTCCAACACCACTGCTGAGGAGCTGCAAGCCAATACCATTGCTTCACCAGCTGAGATTGAAGGCCACCAACCAGTCTCAGGCATCACTGATGACGACCATCCCTGCTTCTGCTTTGAGTGACCTCTCCACCCACCAGCATTTCTACAAGACTACGTGCTGGAATAGGACCTCCATCCTTCTCACTTTCCTAAAGCTCCAGACTAGAGGGGAAGACTCTGCGGTGGCATCGACTGCCAACATCGACAGTGACCATCTGTATTGACAAAAAACAGTGAACAGGTGTGTCTCTTTGGAAATGATTGTCTTTGTTGTCCAGTCCGCTATTGTTCTCATGTCTCATGCTATAGTGTAAAGTAAACTCTCATTACAAGAGATAGTAAAGTGTTGAAGTGTATAATTTGTGGCTTCTGTCCTTGAATACCATTCATACTCATCATCACTTGAAAGCCTAGTGAGATTATTGCTGCTCTAGTGCCATCAGCTATTCTAAGGACTTGAACAATTCATTGTTGTTATAATTCAAATGAACTGATAACATAGTACGAGAACTGTTTAAAAGCCTGTCTGTTATCATTGCCTTTTCTTCTCCTAATAAGTGTTTCAAAATAGAATATCTTCTCTCTATGACCGCATTTCCATGGGATACTGTAAAAGAAGCCTAACAAGTTTTGGAACATTTGGATATTTTATGGATGATGAGTCTTGTTTTGACATGTGCTGCTGCCAGTAACTATCAGTACCTTTCTTATCTAAAGCTGAGTCATCTTTTTAAACTGCTTCCATTCATAAGTAATCTTGCTGGACATCAAACACCATCATTTTTACAATCTTCAACATGTCACTGCAGCTTCTGCTCTTTATTCTTTCTTTGAGGTCAAAAAACCTAAATTTTTCAGTGGTACACTTGATAAGCACGTCTTTTCCATCACGTTTGCTGGCTCCGATGTAATGTTCCTGGGCATTCTTCAGAAACTACAGCTTGTCATGTCCTTTCAGTTTCACTAAGCTCTTTGGTTACTTGCCCACTAACAACTAGTCACTCAAGAGGTAGCAGGTTACCCAATGTAAGGGGTTCATTATGAAGAACTTCAGAAACACTCAATTTTTCTCAAATTATAAACCTTCAAAACATGAGCCAAAAAGGCTTGAAGTATGTTTTCTGTTTCGGCATGCAACATGTGAATCAAAAGTGTTTGGATTTGAAAACATTGTGTGAACGTACTGAATAGTTCTGCAGATAAAATGAAGTTCCTCTTTCATTCAAGCTTTTTTTTTTAAAGCATTCACAGTGGTGTTGTAGGATTTGGAGTGAACAGTAGTAGAATTCTTTTTTGGAAGTGTTTGTTTGAGAAAGAAGTACTCAATACATCCCACCATTTCAAAATACACTCCTGGAAATGGAAAAAAGAACACATTGACACCGGTGTGTCAGACCCACCATACTTGCTCCGGACACTGCGAGAGGGCAGTACAAGCAATGATCACACGCACGGCACAGCGGACACACCAGGAACCGCGGTGTTGGCCGTCGAATGGCGCTAGCTGCGCAACATTTGTGCACCGTCGCCGTCAGTGTCAGCCAGTTTGCCGTGGCATACGGAGCTCCATCGCAGTCTTTAACACTGGTAGCATGCCGCGACAGCGTGGACGTGAACCGTATGTGCAGTTGACGGACTTTGAGCGAGGGCGTATAGTGGGCATGCGGGAGGCCGGGTGGACGTACCGCCGAATTGCTCAACATGTGGGGCGTGAGGCCTCCACAGTACATCGATGTTGTCGCCAGTGGTCGGCGGAAGGTGCACGTGCCCGTCAACCTGGGACCGGATCGCAGCGACGCACGGATGCACGCCAAGACCGTAGGATCCTACGCAGTGCCGTAGGGGACTGCACCGCCACTTCCCAGCAAATTAGGGACACTGTTGCTCCTGGGGTATCGGCGAGGACCATTCGCAACCGTCTCCATGAAGCTGGGCTACAGTCCAGCACACCGTTAGGGCGTCTTCCGCTCACGCCCCAACATCGTGCAGCCCGCCTCCAGTGGTGTCACGACAGGCGTGAATGGAGACGTGTCGTCTTCAGCGATGAGAGTCGCTTCTGCCTTGGTGCCAATGATGGTCGTATGCGTGTTTGGCGCCGTGCAGGTGAGCGCCACAATCGGGACTGCATACGACCGAGGCACACAGGGCCAACACCCGGCATCATGGTGTGGGGAGCGATCTCCTACACTGGTCGTACACCACTGGTGATCGTCGAGGGGACACTGAATAGTGCACGGTACATCCAAACCGTCATCGAACCCATCGTTCTACCATTCCTAGACCGGCAAGGGAACTTGCTGTTCCAACAGGACAATGCACGTCCGCATGTATCGCGTGCCACCCAACGTGCTCTAGAAGGTGTAAGTCAACTACCCTGGCCAGCAAGATCTCCAGATCTGTCCTCCATTGAGCATGTTTGGGACTGGATGAAGCGTCGTCTCACGCGGTCTGCACGTCCAGCACGAACGCTGGTCCAACTGAGGCGCCAGGTGGAAATGGCATGGCAAGCCGTTCCACAGGACTACATCCAGCATCTCTACGATCGTCTCCATGGGAGAATAGCAGCCTGCATTGCTGCGAAAGGTGGATATACACTGTACTAGTGCCGACATTGTGCATGCTCTGTTGCCTGTGTCTATGTGCCTGTGGTTCTGTCAGTGTGATCATGTGATGTATCTGACCCCAGGAATGTGTCAATAAAGTTTCCCCTTCCTGGGAGAATGAATTCACGGTGTTCTTATTTCAATTTCCAGGAGTGTAAAATTAGCTGAAGGTCCTAAAATATGCCCCCTTGTAGTTGTACGGTTCAAAATTTCTGATGTGGAATGTTACACTTATACAAAGTTTCCTCAAATTCTTCCAAGTGAATAGGCCAACCATCAAAATTATGGTAAAAATTGGCCAGAAATTTGGATGCTTTTTCACCTAAACACTCCAAAGCCTTTATTAGGCATTACACACTGTATGAATGTTGCATGTTCTCATGTTTATAAGTTGTCTGCCTCAACTCTCTTGAATGTCACTATCTAAAACCTTAAACACTTTTTTATTGACATAAGATCAATCTGATCCCAGCATAAGGCATTAATTTAGGGACAAGTTGCCTTTAGAAAGCTCTTCACATAATTTCTGATGTAACATTTCACCACCTGCTTTGCTGATAAATAAACTTCTTACATGACACGTTGTTACCGGTATGCACCACTTACCCTTGACAAAAATGTAATCATTGTTTTGAATATTTTAGGTTTGACATGGGTAGTTTCATCTAAACTCAATGAACAATCTTCCCGGAAAGATGGTGGCAGTCCATCAGTTATTAGGTTTATCATTTTCTCTGGTGAAAGTGACAAATGTTCAGGGAACATCGTATTACAAATATTACAAACATCATCTGATGAATCCACAGAGTAATTGGAAAAACACTGATCTCACTACTCAAATCAATTCAGTGGTGGTGGAAAAGTCCTTGGTTACTTAACAAATGTACTGTTGAAGGTTGTGTCTGATCTTAAAGTTCTAAATGTAACTTATATGGTTCCCATTTAATTTCAAAGTTGCACTTATGTTTTGTTGAAAGTGAGTAGTTAAGAACTGTCTTGAAACATTTTGTCTAAAAGCTAATATGGCAAGAACACACACTGAAAAATAGGTCACTTTCGCCAGTTTGTCTCCCTAACATGCAGACACTTTAATTTTCAACAACTTTCCCACCCCGAAAAGATTATTTTCAAAACTGAACAGGGTATAACAGCAGCAGTTTGGTTACTACAGCAAAATTAAAATCTGAAACAAAAATAGAAGCAGTTGTAGTAGAGGAATATTTCACGCTAATAACAGTTGAGTAAAATATAAAAAAAATGCTCAAAAAATAAAAAGGAACAATCTAGCTGAAATTTCGTAAGTTCTTTTGGTTAGATGTGATCTACTTTCATCAATGGAGCCATGGAAACAAAAGCAAAGAGCTTAATTTCTTCATAAAAGAGCAGACAAGGTTGAAAAAGGTGACACAAATTTAAAAAGATGACAAAAGGTGACAATCTTAAAAAAACGGTGACTAAAAGTGAGTAAGGTGAGTGTAACAGCCTGTATAAGGGTAGGATGAGCAGTGAGGTGCAGGGTCATGAAGCATTAGAAACTGATTGATACTGTTGCCATAGTGCAGTTAATTGTGAATGTCTTTAATCTTACTACGCACTTCGTCAAGGTGTAGGCTGCCGATAACTGAAACTCAGCTTGGATGTCACACACACTGATGACATCATAACTGACAACTTCAATTCTGCTTGGGCAGCTTTTACTCACTTGCCAGCAACTTCAGATGGAGTCAGTTGATGTGGGAATGGGTGCACTCAGTGCTGTGAGGTGAATGCTCTACATCTTACTTCTATGACTCTTAATGAATTATCAGAGGTGTACATTTAAAGACAATAACTCTACTGTACTAATTCCAATAACGTGGCAAAAGTGTAGGGCACTCACACCTGACTAGTAACACTTCACATATGGGTGAAGAATGATCAAACACAACAAAATAATTAAGAAAGTTTTTGATAATCTAATTGAAAGCTTAAAAGTAATAGTACTCCGCATAGCTTTCTGCTACTGGTCAATACTGTTACAAGCTCGAATCAAATTGTGATCATTACCACAAGTGCTTATGATTTGTACTATCTCTCTCCCCCCCCCTCTCTCTCTCTCTCTCTCTCTCTGTGTGTGTGTGTGTGTGTGTGTGTGTGTGTGTGTGTGTGTGTGTGTGTGTCTGTGTGTGTGTGTTAGTGTCTATATATGTTTTTTTTTCTTTTACTTTTCTTCTGGTTCATTGTCCTCCAATTGTAGGTATCACTGATATGAGCAATAAACTGCTTAATAACCTTAACCATGAAAATCGTATTACTGATAACTCTTTATTGAATATTATGTAATATTACTAAATTTTCAGAAGATTTAATAGTGTTCTTCTTCTCCTAGTTCTTTAACTTGTTTATTACATTTATCGAGGCCTTGTTAATTAAGGTTCCAAAAACAGTTCTAAGTATATTATTGTTGTTGTTATGGTCTTCAGTCCAGAGACTGGTTTGATGCACCTCTCCATGCTACTCTATCCTGTGCAATCTCCTTCATTTCCCAGTACCTACTGCAACCTACATCCGTCTGCATAGTGTATTCATCTCTTGTTCTCCCTCTACGATTTTTACCTTCCATTCTACCCTCCAATACTAAATTGGTGATCCCTTGATGCCTCAGAACATGTCCTACCAACCGATCCCTTCTTCTTGTCAAGTTGTGCCACAAACTCCTCTTCACCCCAATTCTATTCAATACCTCCTCATTAGTTATGTGATCTACCCATCTAATCTTCAGCACTCTTCTGTAGCACCACATTTCGAAAGCTTCTATTCTCTTCTTGTCTCAACTATTTACTGTCCATGTTTCACTTCCATACATGGCTACATTCCGTACAAATACTTTCAGAAAGGACTTCCTGACGCTTATGGAGTCTATACTTGATGTTAACAAATTTCTCTTCTTCAGAAACGCTTTCCTTGCCATTGCCAGTCTACATTTTATATCCTCTCTACTCTGAACATCATCAGTTATTTTGCTCCCAAACAGCAAAACTCATCGACTACTGTAAGTGTCTCATTTTCTAATATAATTCCCTCAGCATCACCCGATTTAATTCGACTACATTCCATTATCCTTCTTTTGCTTTTGTTGATGTTCATCTTATATCCTCCTTTCAAGACACTGTCCATTCTGTTCAACTGCTCTTCCAGGTCCTTTGCTGTCTCTGACAGAATTACGATGTTGTCAGCAAACCTCAAAGTTTTTATTTCTCCTCCATGGATTTTAATTCCTACTCCAAATTTTTATTTTGTTTCCTTTACTGCTTGCTCAATATACAGATTGAATAACATCAGGGATAGGCTACAACCCTGTCTCACTTCCTTCCCAACCACTGCTTCCCTTTCATGCCCCTCAACTCTTATAACTGCCATCTGGTTTCTGTTCAAATTGTAAATAGCCTTTCGCTCCATGTATTTGACCCCTGCCACCTTCAGAATTCGGAAGAGAGTATTCCAGTCAACATTGCCATAAGGTTCCTCTAAGTCTACAAATGCTAGAAACGTAGGTTTACCTTTCCTTAATCTATCTTCCAAGACAAATTGTAGGGTCAGTATTGCCTCATGTGTGCCAACATTTCTACGGAATCCAAACTGATCTTCCTCAAGGTTGGCTTCTACCAATTTTTCAATTCGTCTGTAAGGAATTTGTGTTAGTATTTTGCAGCTGTGACTTATTAAACTGATAGTTCAGTAATTTTCACATCTGTCAACACCTGTGTTCTTTGGGATTGGATTTATTATATTCTTCTTGAAGGCTGAGGGTATTTTGTTTGTTTAAGACATCTTGTTCACCAGATGGTAGAGTTTTGTCAGGGCTGGCTCTCCCAAACTATCAGTAGTTCTAATGGAATGCTGTCTATTCCCAGGGCCTTGTTTCGACTTAGGCTTTTCAGTGCTCTGACAAGCTCCTCACACAGTATCATATCTCCCATTTCATCTTCATCTACATCCTCTTCCATTTCCATAACACTGTCCTCAAGAACATCACCCTTATATACATCCTCTATATACTCCTTCCACCTTTCTGCTTTCCATTCTTTGCTTAGAACTGGGTTTCCATCCGAGCTCTTGATATTCATACAAGTGGTTCTCTTTTCTCCAAAGGTCTCTTTAATTTTCCTGCAGGCAGTATCTATCTTACCCCTACTGATATATGCCTCTACATCGTTACATTTGCCCTCCACCCATCCCTGCTTAGCCACTTTGCACTTCATGTCGATCTCATTTTTGAGACATTTGTATTCCTTTTTGCCTGTTTCATTTACTGTGTTTTTATATTTTCTCCTTTCATCAATTAAATTCAATATTTATTCTGTTACCCAAAGATTTCTACTAGCCCTAGTCTTTTTACCTACTTGATCCTCTGCTGCCTTCACTGTTTCATCTCTCAAAGCTACCCATTCTACTTCTACTGTATTTCTTTCCCTCATTCTTGTCAATCGTTCCCTAATGCTCTCTCTGAAACTCTCTACAACCTCTCATTCTTTCAGTTGATTCAGGTCCCATCTCCTTAAATTCCTACTTTTTTACAGTTTCTTCGGTTTTAATCTATAGTATATTATTATCAAAATCAAATCACACTCGTTTGCATCTAATGAGAATCTTGTGAGGTAAAAGATCAAAGATGCAATCGCTTTCTGTTTCCAGCTTGTGTTTTAGTGTTAATCCAACTGCGGTACCATGAGACTCCTAGATCCCATATTATATGGTTGACAGGAATTGACTCAATAAGATTCATGAGTTCATGTATGCTCTGCAATTGCTCTTATGCCTTTACATGTTTCTACACATCATGTAGTTTGCTGGCTGTCTCTCCTGTGTTCATCTGCATCTACATCTACATACTACTGAGCAAGCCACAATATGATGATTGCAGAGCATACCTTGTACGACTACTATTCATTTCTTTTCCTGGTCTGTTCACAGATGGAACAAGGGAAAATGACTGTCTACATGCCTCCATACAAACTGTAATTTGTCTTATTTTGCCTTCATGGTTCTTATACAAAATCTACACTACTGGCCATTAAAATTACTACACCATGAAGATGATGTGCTACAGACGCGAAATCTAACCGACAAGGAAGAAGATGCTGTGATGTGCAAGTGATTAGCTTTTCAGAGCATTCACACAAGGTTGGCACCGGTGGCGACACCTACAACGTGCTGACATGAGAAAATTTGCCAACTGATTTCTCATACACAAACAGCAGTTGACCAATGTTGCCTGATGAAACATTGTTGTAATGCCTCATGTAAGGAGGATAAATGCGTACCGTAACGTTTCCGACTTTGATAAGGGTCGACTTGTAGCCTATCGTGATTGCGGTTTATTGTATCGCAACATTTCTGCTCGCATTGGTCGAGATCCAATGACTGTTAGCAGAATATGAAATCGGTGGGTTCAGGAGGGTAATACAGAATGCCGTGCTGGATCCCAATGGCCTCGTATCACTGGCAGTTGAGATGACAGGCATCTTATCTGCATGGCTGTAACGGATCGTGCAGCCACGTCTCGATCTCTGAGTCAACAGATGGGGATGTTTGCAAGACAACAACCTTCTGCACGAATAGTTTGACAATTTTTGCAGCAGTATGGACTATCAGCTCACAGACCATGGCTGCGGTTACCCTTGACGCTGCATCACAGGCAGGAGCGCCTGCGATGATGTACTCAACGACGAATCTGGGTGCACGAATGGCAAAACATCATTTTTTCAGATGAATCCAGGTTCTGTTTACAGCATCATGATGGTCGCATCCGTGTTTGGTGACATCGCGGAGAATGCACATTGGAAGTGTGTATTCGTCATCCCTGTACTGGCGTATCACCCAGCGTGATGGTATGAGGTGCCATTTGTTTCACGTCTCGGTCACCTCTTGTTTGCATTGATGGCACTTTGAACAGTGGACGTTACATTTCAGATATATTACGACCTGTGGCTCTAACCTTCATTCGATCCGTGCGAAACACTACATTTCAGCAGGATAATGCATGACCGCATGTTGCAGGTCCTGTACGGGCCGTTCTGGATACAGAAAATGTTCGACTGCTGCCCTGGCCAGCACATTCTCCAGATCTCTCACCAACTGAAAACGTCTGGTGAATGGTGGCCGAGCAACTGGCTCATCACAATACGCCAGTCACTACTCTTAATGAACTGTGGTATCGTGTTGAAGCTGTATGGGCAGCTGTACCTGTACACGCCATCCAGTCTCTGTTTGACTCAATGCCCAGGTGTATTAAGGCCGTTATTACGGCCAGAGGTGGTTGTTCTGGGCACTGATTTCTCAGGATTTATGCACTCAAATTGCTTGAAAATGTTCTAGTGTAATATATTTGTCCAATGAATACCCGTTTATCATCTGCATTTCTTCTTGGTGTAGCAATTTTAATGGCCAGTAGTGTACATTGGCAGTAGCAGAATCATTCTGTAGTCAGCTGCATAAGCCGGTTCCTTAAATTGTCTCAATAGTGTTTTGTGTAAAGAATGTTGTCTTCCATCAGGGATTTCATTTGAGTTCACTAAGCATCTCTGTAATATGTATTGATTGAAATCTCCCCCCCCCCCCCCCCCACCGTCTGTTTTTGGGTGGAGTTGGGGGGTGGAGGGGGTGGGGGGTGGAGTGTGGGAGAGGGTCATCAGTCTTCTGATTGTTTGATGTGACCTGCCATGAATTCCTCCATTTGCCAACCTCTTCATCCCACAGTAACACTTGCACCCTACAGTCTCAGTCATATGTTGCATGTATTCCAATCTCTGTCTTCCCCCAACAGGTTTTCTCTCTACAACACCCTCTAATACCACAGAAGTTATTCCATGATGTTGTAATACACGTCTTATCATCTATCTCCTCTCCTTGTCACTATGTTCCATATGTTTCTTTCCTCACCGATTATGCTCCTCATTCCTTATGTTATGAGTCCACCAAATTTTCAAATGTAGCACCACTTCTCAAACACTTCAAATCTCTTCTTTTCTGGTTGTCCCACAGTCCATGATCCACTACCATACTATGCTGTGCTGCAGATGTACATTCTAAAAAATTATTTCTTCAAATTGAAGCCAATGTTAGATAATAGACTTCTCTTGTCCAGGAATGCTCTCTTTGCCTGTGTTAATCGGCTTTTTATGTTATCCTTGCTTCAGCTGGCAAATGTTACTTTGCTTCAATCATAGCAGAATTCCTTCACTACTTCTACTTTATGACCCCCAATTGTGATATTAAGGTAATCGATAATCTCATTTCTACTACTTCTCATTTCTTTCATTTTCTTTGGTTTGTTCTCAATCAGTACTATATACTCATTAAGCTGCTGATTCCATTAAATACATCTGCTAATTCTTCTTTACTTCCACTGAGAATAGCAGACTACTGCTTTTTTGCTTGCATGTTAGCACTCATACTACACTTAGAGAATGGTTTCCTTTCCTGTCTGCTTTCTCATGTTCATGTGACATGCTTAACATATATTTTAACATCAGTCATATCATCTGTCTCATTTAACAGCGTACCGTATGTATTTGGGCGTCATACATGTGTTACTTTTCCCTGCTGTCCTATGTTAGTAGGCTCTAAATAACACTATATTGTTTGCAGAAGAGAATGGTTTCAGCTATAGAAACATATGAACGTGGAAAGAGAGGTGATATAACAGGTACTCCTCTTGAGAAAGAAAGAAAGGAAAATGAGGAGTGGGTTTGCCAGGATCAAAGAGAGAAAGACAGAATTCCATGCCCCCCTGCACTCCAGGATCCCCTTCCTGATGAGTTCTCCACCAAGATGCCAGAGGATGAAGAATATTCAGCATATCCTACGAACAGACTTGTCCCAGCTTCATCCGTACAGGCAATGAAAGTTGATCCTAACATACCCCTATGATTAGCATGAAGATAGGAAGAAACAACACATCCTAAATCCATTGAGCAGTCATTGTTATTAGTATGTCTATCTGTTGTCACTACCTCCCCAAGCTGTTATTGGATTATGGTATGTAACCTCTCATATTTCAAAAGTCATGTAGACTCAATTATTATTTTTTATGAAAGGGACAGAAAAGGTACTAAAATTCCGCAAAGAAAACATATAAATCAACCTTTCACAAAATACATAGAACATTTGTTATGTTTTATTGCATGTGTGTGTGTGTGTGTGATTGAGTACATATAATCACACTTTAAAAGAACTTTTAAATCTTTATATCCCATTTAATCACCACTTTCTAACATATGTGTTTCATGCCTAGATTTTTATTATTACCGTCTCCCTTCTAGGTCTATATACAACCCTCATAAGTCATATTTACCGCTAGGTCAAGACAGTAAGAGACCAATTTATGTTAAAAACAACAGGATAGCAAGAGTAGAAGAAATTGCTCATGGGAAAACAAAATGTGGAATTCTGAAAAATGTAACTC